>NW_011501376.1:8123-8833 GCF_000495115.2 Populus euphratica | reverse complement strand
TACCCTCAGAGATTGACTCATCATCTTTCTCATAAGGTTCAAGAGAGGGTTTTTCAATAACCTTACCACTATAAAAAGTGATGACTGATTTGACTTAATCCATATGATGATTTGTGGAACTACTTACATTAGCATTGTATTGCCCCTTGGGATTTTACTATGGATGAGGTGGAATCTCTTGGAAACTGAGAGCAGATGTTAATTTAGCAAGAGTATCTTTAAAATCTGTCATGTTTTGAACAAGTTGAGTATTAGTTGTCTCTTGCTTTTCAATGAATGCATGCAATGTTTTCTCAAGATTTATTCTAGGAGGTGGAGCATAAGCAGATGTATATCTATGAGAAATTTAAAAATTATAGTTTGCTTAGAATGGTGGCTGTGAAGTTTACGCATTGTTGTTACCACTCTTCCAACTGAAATTTGGGTGATTCCTCCAACCAGGGTTGTTTGTATGTTTGCGAGTATGGGTTATGATTGGGCCTTTAGAAACTATTTAAAGCCTAGGCTTGTTAATAAAGACATCCTTAAAATAAGACAAAGTTGGACAGTCATTGGTTGAATGTTCATTGGTTTCATAAATTTGACACATAATATCTTGAACAGATTTTAATTAATGACTCTTTTCTAATTCTAGTGCCTCAACTTTTCTAGCTAAAGATGCAAATTTGGCTTGAAGGTCATGATCTTCCCTAAAGTTGTACATACCTCCA
>NW_011501376.1:6692-7951 GCF_000495115.2 Populus euphratica | reverse complement strand
ACCATTTGTCTATCTTTAGGTGTTAACCCTTCATAGAAATGTGAAACCAATCTCCATGTTTCAAAACCATGATGAGGGCAAGTATTAAGCAAGTCCTGATACCTATCTCAATATTGGTAAAATGTTTCTCCTAGTTTTTTAGTGAAAGTGATGATTTTTCTTTTGAAAGAGTTTGTTCTCTGAGATGAGAAAAACTTCTTTAAAAACTGTTGTTGCATTTCATCCCAAGCACGAATGGATCCTGGTCTTAAATTTTGTAGCCATGTTTTAGCTTTAACTTCTAATGAAAAAGGAAAAAACTTTAATCTGATGGTGTTCATACTACAATTTAAGTCATTATAGGTCTTACAGACTTCTTCAAATTCTCTCATATGCAAGTATAGATTTGCTAAATCTAAGCCATGAAAAGAAGGTAAAAGTTGAATAATGTCTAGCTTAAAATTAAAGTGAGATGCAATAAGAGGGGAAGTTATACATGAGGGTGAACTTGTTTTTGTAGGATTCATATGGTCTCTAAGTGTTCTAACTCAGTCATTCTCATTATAAAGTGACTGGTTATCTTCTTCGGCTATTTTTCTAAAAATGATGAGGATACCCTACAAATTCTACCACTTAATTTACGTGACCAAACTCTCATAAAAGTAGGAAGAAAAAAAAAAGAAAAAAGAAGGAAACAAAACAAAAGCAAGATACCAAAAAAATAAAAAGTGAAAATAAAATAAATATTATAATTTATACAAGAATTTATCCCCTCGACAACGGCACTAAAAACTTGACATGATCAAAGAGTTAATGTCTTATCCCAAATGCAAGAGTGTCAAAATAATAAATAACCTGGCAAGATCGAGATCGAACCATAGGGAAATTAACTACATAAATTATAAATAATAATAACAACAACAACAACAACAACAACAACGATGATGGTGGTGGTGAAGATGAGTTAAATAGGACTTTGAGTATTATCAATATGATCATATTAATCATCTTATTTACATAACACCATACTTATAAATTTTATCAAGTATTCATGATGCTAACTTATGTTGACAACAAATCAAGTTCCTCTCATAATAATGATGTCGGCTGAAGACTATAAAGGATCAAGTATTTGATGTACCAAGTATTATACAACACAAATCTAGATTAACCATTTAAGAAGTAAGGTATTAAGAATTAATAAGATAAAAATGATAAGACATGTTAATAGCAAGTTGTTTAGGATATAAGCATTGAAGTCCATATTGAGTTTATATTAT
>NW_011501376.1:0-4672 GCF_000495115.2 Populus euphratica | reverse complement strand
TTGAGACCAAAAGATTCCTTCTTTCGATCTTGACACTTTAATGAAATTATTTTAAGTAATCGAGAAATTTCATTTCAAATTCCAGGGCAAGATGACTCTACAATGCTTTCTTTTCTTCAGGATTATTTCTAGTTACTATCATATCATTAAAGTACACAATAAGAGTTATGATTGCTTTCTTATTAGTTTTCAGGAAAAGCGTATGATTTGAGTTGCCTTGCTTATATCCAATATACTTTATAAAATTGGTGAACCTCCCAAACCATGCTTGCTTGGGGACTGCTTTAACCCGTATAAGGACTTTCTTAATCTACATGTCTGTATGCTTCCTTTGATCTGTATAATATATCTAAGAAGTAATTCCATATATAATTCTTCTTGAAGATCTCTATATAAAAATGTATTTTTTACATCAAATTGATAGAGGGGCTAGTCTAGATTCACAACTAGAGATAGTAGGATTCACACAGTATTGATCTTGGCCATCGGTGCAAAAGTCTTCATATAATCAATCTCGTAAGTATGAGTATATCCTTTGACGACTAGCCTGTTTTAAATCTTTCAATGGTGCCATCAACTTTATGTTTAATGGTAAACACCTACCTGCATCCAACCAATACCTTTCCTGTAGGTAAGTTAACCACTTTTCATATTGAATTCTTCTAAAGGGATCTCATTTCTTCATTCATAACTTCTCTCCATTTAGGATCTTTCAAGGTTTCCTGCACACTACTAGAAATAGATATAGCAGATAATTGATTCACAAAACCTTTATTTTTATTTGACAGTCTATGGTAGGACATGAAATTATTTATGGGATAATGATGTTTAAAAATAAGAAATGGTTCATATCATAATCAACTCTGGGTTTTCTTCTTATGGTTCTATAGGGCAGAATTTTGAGTTGAGTTTTAGTATTTACCTAAGGTTCAGACACGATTCAAACTCAAGAAGCAATTGATCTATTGGTACACTATGAAAGAGGGTGGCTGGTAACTAAAATGGCTGAGATTCTTGTTGCACCACTTTTATCTAGCAATCCCTAGTGTAAGTAGTTGGTTATGGTTCTAGTTGTACTGCTTTCATATGATCTTGACTATTTTCATCTCACGAATTATGTGGATGTGTATTACTATAATACTTACCACTTGTAATATCCAAGTGATACTAGTCATCATTATAAGTCTGCGAGCTGTCCTTTTTGCCCCCTTGAATTGTGGGCTTAGAAGCAGAGTAATACACTCTGTCTTCATGAAATACAACATCAAAAGTGACATATAGTTTGTGAGTTGGAGGATGATAACAATAATAACCTTTTTGATGCAGAGCATAACCAACAAAGACATATTTGCTAGCTCGAGGTTTCAGTTTATTCCTTAATGGTTTATGAAGATGAACAAAGGTTTTAAATCAAAAGACTTTTGGTGGCAAATTCAGCATAACAGGAGAATTTATAGCTTCATAAAAAACTCTTAATGGAGTCTGAAATTTTAATGTACTCAAGGGTTGATAGGATATACTGCAGCTATGATGGCTTCACCCCAATATCTAGTTAATACATGAGCTTTAAATAAGAAAGCTCATACAACTTTAAGAAGGTGGTGGTTCTTATGTTCTGCAACCCCGTTTTGCTGAGGGGTGTAAAAGCAAGTAGTTTGATGAGCAATTCCATGATTAACTAGGTATTGTTTCAATTCATGATTAACAAATTCTCCATCATTATCACTACGGAGAGCCTATATTATAGAATGATATTAAGTGGCTATCATTTTGTGAAATTGTTTGAATAATAAACTAATTTTATTTTTGGATTTCATTAAGCAAATCCAAGTCATACAGGTGTGATCATGAATAAAGAAAACAAACCATCATTTATCACTAAAAGATAAGGTATTTACCGGACCGCATACATCTAAATGGTTAACCATAAAAGGTGCTAGACTTTTATTCATACTTATTTGAAATGGAACCTGATAACTCTTAGCCAATTCATACACATCACACTTAAAATTTTAGGCAGATGGTTTAATAAAGAGTTTTGGCAATAATTTCTTCAAATATTCAAAGGATGGGTGACCCAAACATCTATGCCACAACCAAATGTCAAAGTCTGCAGATTTATTCATGAAAAGAACTTAAGCTAACTGATGAGGATCTGCATACTTATTCATGGAGAATGCTTGAGCTAAATGATGAGAACTTACTGGTGTTAAATGCATATAATAGAGCTTCCTAGTTTTAGTACTATAATCAATTATCTTTAGAGTTTGAATGTCCTTAAAAACACAAAAGTTAGGCCAAAAACAACAATACATTACAGAATGAGAGTTATTTGAGCCACTGACAGTAAATTATGATTGAAAGTTGGAACAACTAATACAGAATCAAGGCTTATGTTTTCAATGAGGGTGAGAGAGCCTTCCCCAATAATAGGAGAATGAGTACCATTTGTTGTGGATATAATATGTTGTTCAGAAGGTTTTGAAGATTGAATACATAGATTGTCAAAAGTCATGTGGTCCATAACTTCATAATTAATTATTCATTCATCACTATTACTGTAAATGGAAGTATGAAAGGCCTTACCAAATGTTGTAATTAAGGCTGAGTCATCCTTAGGCATGTTGGTGGTGGACCATACAATGTAGTTAACTTCAGTAAGAATAACACTGGTTGTAAATTTAAGGTTTTTGATTTGAACATAAATAATAAATGTTGATTCTGTTTTGTTATTCGCCATGATGCAAGATTTGGACCAAGAATACTTGTTCTAATACAGCAGAAAAAGATATTCAATAGTGATCAAAAGAGGAGGACGAAAAGGCTAAGGAATATAGAGAGAAAAGATTTGGTTACAAGGGAAGAAGGGGGAGATATTCAGCGAAGGTTAAGGATTAGAGGAAGAAGAGATTCAGTAGTGATTTAAAGAATACTGGGCTCTGATACTAAGATAAACTTTTGTTTCCTTATTCATTTATTTACAACTGTAGTTCACAATGCTAGTCTTTAAATAACAGTAACAGTTTATGTGATATTAAGTAATACTCTAAAAAGCATAGAAAAAGCAATTTAGCTTCCCCATGCCTTTCACTTATTAATATATTATATTATTATAATTATTATTATATTATATTATAATATCTAATAGAATTGTTTTTTTCTCTCTCCTTTTTCTTTTTATTTTTTTTAATAATTTTTTTTGTTTGATTTAGTTTGTTAATGTTAATTTTTTTATTTAGTTATTAGACTTTCATGATATGGATCCTGGGTTTGATGGGTTAACCTGGTTGAACGAGTTAACCCGAATTTTTTCTTTTTAATTAATTTTTTTCATTTACTTTAGTTTGTTAATGTTAAATTTCTTTCTATTTAATTATCAGACTTTTATGACATGTATCCTGAGCTTGACGAGTTAACTTGGTTTGATGGGTTAACCCAATTAATTCTAGGTAAACTCGTCAATTGTTTTTTCTATTTAGTTATCAAACTTTCATAACGCGAATCTCAGGTTTTACGGGTTAACCTAGTTTAAAGGGTTAACCCAATTAATTCATTTTTTTTTCTTTATTAGTTTTTTTCTTCCTGTTAGTTTTTTTCTTTTTAATTAATCTATTTAATTATCACACTTTTGTTACATGAACTTATAGTCAAACTCACATTCAACATTCTTGAGTCCAGTGTTGCAACCAGACTCGCTTAAACTTTGATCATGCAAGTTTAATGTTATTATAAATATGATAAATATTACTCTTGGGTCAAGTGTTGCAGCTAGACCAAAGACTCTTAGATATATCTTTGCAGAAATACATAACACTGTTATATGTTAACATTTTTTGATATTTTTTATGCAAGAAAAAATAACCCGTGGTCTATGCCTTTGTTTGTTTTTTTTCTTTTTCCTTTTAAGTCTTTAACTGTGGATTGCACAGTGCAATCAATAGTAAAAAAGCTGATGCCTTTAGTTTTTTTTTTTTTATCTTTTTTCTTCTTCTTTTTTGTTTTGTAATTATTTTTTTTATTTTGTTTCTTTATATTAATTTTTTTTCTATTTAATTATTAGATTTTCATGACACAAATCCCAAGTTTGACTAGTTAACTCGATTAATTCAGAACTAGTTAACCAGATTAATTCATATTGTTTTTCTTTTTCCTCATTATTTTTGTTCTTCTGATTTCATCTTTTAATATTGTATGCAGTCCATGGTGAAAAGGCTGATGCCTTTAGTTTTTTTTTGTTTTTTTTTTGTTTTTATATCTTTCACTGTGGACTACACAGTACAATCCACGGTGAAAAGGTTGATACTTTTTTTTCTTTTTAATTAACTTTTTTTATTTAGTTTGTTGATATTAATTTTTTTTTATTTAGTTATTAAACTTTCATGACACGAATTTCAGGTTTGATGAGTTAATCCAGTTAATTAAGATTTTTTTTTCTTTTTCTTCATTAATTTTTTTCTTCATATTGGGTTTTTTTTTGTTTTGTTCTTTTAATTAATCTATTTAAGTATCATACTTTTATGACATAACTTTGCAACCAAACCCATATCCAAGACTATTGGGTTTGGTATTGCAGCTACACCCACTTAAACTTGAGTTTTTCAAGTTTAATGTTATTATAAATATTATTCTTAAGAACGACATTGTAGTTAAATCCAAAATTATTGAATATAAC
>NW_011501405.1:33868-44253 GCF_000495115.2 Populus euphratica | reverse complement strand
TGTATACTTACATGCTAAGATACAAGTCCGGTATTAAAATACCCGGTTTTCACTCAAATAAAAAGAATTCAAAAAAAAAATAAAAAAAAATATTTTAAATTCATTTCAAAACATTTGTGATTTTCTTAAATATTTTTCTACCAAATTTGCTTAATATTGGGTTGTATACTTACATTGTAAGATACAAGTCCAATATTAAAACCTCGGTTTTCTCTGAAATATTCAAAAACAAAAAAACAAAAACAATTCAAACAAATATTTATTTGCATACGGCCAAATCCTAAAGAATTTTTCAAGCATGTTTCAAAAAAAAAATTACATCTTTCTCACGATTTAAATATAAAAAAATGGATATCATAACTAGTTTATTATTATCCATTAAGGTTTGGCCAAACTATCAAAAACCTTTTTTCCTTTTTACCCCCTCCCCCTTTTTTTTATGATTAAGATGTAGGCTTTAATATTTATGGGGTGTAAAATTACATGATAAAGTACACTCTCGGGTATTAAAGATACAAGGTGTAAATAACAGCAATTTTAAAATTTGGACTTCAGAATGGATAAGATTTAACCTAATAAGATAAAGACTCCCTCATAGAGGGAGATCTGCCTTAAACCTTAGGAAAGACCATAGAAATCTGACCTAGAAAATTAATTGAACAACAATGCAGCTTACTTGAGGTAGGGTGCACCGGGGGTGATGTGTCTTCCCCTTGCACAACCAGTCCCTTACTTAGACTCTCGCAGATCATAGGTTCCTAGTAACCATAATACTAGGTGGCGACTCCAAAAGAACCAAGCAAAAACACAAACAAAAAAATCGCCAGCAGATGCCTCGCGAATTTTCCGACGTGCGACACGCTCGAAGGGGAATGTTGTTCCAGAGACAAGCGTTAACACTATTCAGATGTGATGTGGCAGACCATCTGGTTATAATGATCCTTTTGTGTGAAAAAAGGTGTGCTTTAGTTACTCTGATAATTGAAAGGTTTGGCAAATACCTGTAAACTTGGTCACAAACGCTCTCTGAATGGAAAGTTTGGAAGAGCTGCAAGATGTAAGCTTGTGTTGAAGAAGCAAGAGGACAGTTGCCTCACATGAATGACAAAGGGGGTGATTGTTAGGTTGGTTGCCATTTCATGTGCAACAAATGGAAGGCACCAACCATTGACCATTGACCATTGACTATTGGCAGCCACTATTGTTGAATAAGCTAGAGTTGATGGCCACCAATGTTGACAACAAACCAAGAAGAGCCTCCATGAATACCTATAAATAGAGACATATATGAGAGAGCAAAATATGAAAAGGAAAAGAGCCAAAGATATGAGAAATGTAGGAGAGAGTGGACTGCCATTACAGCACTAAAAAGAGAGAAATAGAGTGAGGTTGAGAGTTGTCAAAGAGGAGATGATTCCTCCTTCTCTATTATTGTAAATCTTGTACTCTCCCTACATAATGCAATGACTTCTCTCGTGGATGTAGACGGTTTGCCGAACCATGTAAAATACCGTGTCTCAGTGTGCTTCTTCTCCTATGAGCAAATATTAATATATCACCAGTCGGAATTCCCAACAGAAAAGACTAGTCAAAATGAAAAAGAAATCTATCTACAAAACATATACTCAAAAGGAAAGAAAAAGCAGAAGTAAGAAGAAGAAGAAGGCTATCAAACTGGAAACTGAGGATGCATGGTGCTATGCTTGGTTCAAGATAATTATGGTGTGGGAAAACAACTCAACTCAGATTCAAGGCAGACACAACAATTCTCCAAAACCAGTAGAGAGGAGGCAAATTAGATGGCAGACCAACTTGCGAAACGAACGGCTTGCTTGCAAACAGCAATGTTTAAGAGGTCATGGGCATCCCTAAAAACAAGCAATCAGAGATGCTACCCGAAATTTCATATAGGGATTTTGGCATTGATACTTCTCATGATGTCTTCATGATGGTTTATATATCGATAAGGTGATCTATGAAGAAGAAAATACATTAATAATAATAATAATAATAATGATAATAATATTCCGTTTTTTTGTTTTTTTTTGGTTATGATCTACCTTAAGGGAATTAAGGGAATAAGGAGGAACTGTAATTTTTGGATAATCCAAAGAATCCAAGAGCAATGGTTGTTGCAATTTGAAGGGCCTTCTGTTTTCTTATTGTCATAACGCATTTTCCAAACAAGAACAAAGTTTACTGATAAATCAACAACAAGACGTAATTTATAGTTTTAAAAGAAAAACATAAATCAACAAAGGAACTAAATGGAGTTCTTCATCTCCTTATCCATACTGTCATGCAATATATTTTTTCCGAGATGCCTTGGAGAGAACAAGTAAATGATCAGCAGCAACTTGTTAATTTAGTCTTTAAGCTGATCCAGCAACACACAGCCACTGACCCACAAAGAGAGCATCACAGTTGAGGTTAGGGTTGATAGAATCAAATAACTCAGTGGTCAAGTTGAATGATTGTGTAATGTCGAAGCAAGTCTGTCCACTGCTTACTCCAAACACTTCATCACATTCTGGGGTTTTGGCCTTGAAAGAACCTGCCACTGCTTATTGATTTTTAACATTGAAAAGATTAATGCCAACACTTCATGAAAGTTGATTAAATGACTTCACACAAAAGCATATAACATAAGAAAATATTATGGAATCTCACTTTTGTCAATCCACTGGTATTATAAAGAATATTAATATGAAATACTTACACCCAAGAAATCGGCTTTCAGCCATGGAGAAAATGAGGAGAAGAGAGAGCATCAAAATTGAGCTGAGAAACAAGGCTGACTTGTGGTTTGCCATTTCAATGTTTTTCTTTCTTTTCCTTTTCTCCCCCTCTCCAATGGTGGATTGTATTTGCAGTGAGATATGACTTCCCATATGCCTCATATTTATTGTACAATGTGCATTGATGAAGCCAAGAACAAACCAAAAATCATTGTTATGTTAGTTTAACCAAAAATCATTGTTATGTTAGTTTCGTCCAAGGGGCCGGCTGTAATCTATAAAATAAGCATGTGTCCTCTTACTCTTTGTTCTTTGGATATCTCGCACCAAATATGACCGATGTAGTAACGATCACATAGATATAATGGATTTTTTAAAAATAATAATAATAATGTTCCCAAGCTTATATAATAATAATAATCAAATGTATTAATTAAAAAAATCATTTAGGAGATCACCCTAAAAAATCTTGTATTCCTCCTGATAGTTGTTGGAACCGGTTTTTCAGTGTTGCTCATGATTACTAGTTGTTAGGTTAATTTATGGGTTATAAGTTAATTTAAATTAATTTTTTTTTGTATTTTTAAAAGTATTATAGTGTTGCTCAAGTTGGGTTAGGTCAATTTGATCAAATCAATATATTTTGGAATTTAAATTAAAATCTAACCTATATCAATTTAAATTTTAAATAATATATTTTTAAGATCAACTAAACAAATTAAAAACGAATTCAATAACTATATTTCCCTTCATCATAAAAATGTTTATATTCCTCACCATAATAATGATGATTACATCAATAGAACATTAGTTTTCGATTATAAGTATGTCAAGTGCTACTTCTTACTTAGTAAAGTATATGTAATAGCGATTAAAAATCCTTAACTTGAGTTTAAATACATAGACAATATTAAAGAATTAATATAAATTTATTTTTAATTTCTCATTTAGTAGTTTAAATATTTAGCTTAAATTAATTTTTTTTAGTATAATTATAAAAAATGAAGATGGATTGACACATATACTAAAAAAGCCTAGAAATGAAAAATGAAATATTAAGTCTTATTTTACTATGATTTTCAAAAAATAAAAATAAATCGAGGGTTTCTTTATTTCTCTTATTTTTTAACCAACCGGTACTGAATTTCATAATTTATTTTGATTTATTTTCTATAAATTTATTTTAGTTTCATGACTCAAATCTCGAGTCTTGTTAGTTAACTATATTGATTCGAATTATTATTATAACTTTTTTTCTCAACCTTATCCTTTATAATTGATCTAATTATTAGACTTTATAATTATTTTTTAATTTTTTTATGAAATTATCATAATTCCATGATCTATATCATAGATTTCATGAGTTAGCTAGATTGATTTGGGATTTTTTTTATTTTTTTTTAATAGGACATTTTTTTTTTCAAATTGGATTTATTAAAAAATTAACTTTATAATTTTTTTAATTTACTTTATATAAAATTATCAAAGTCTTCTGACCTAGTTTTTGCAGGTTAATTTTGGTTTACTTAAGCCATTTTTTATTTGATTTGTTTTTAAATTTAATTATTTTACATTGGATTAATTGGTGATTGAGTTTAATAATTATTTTTTTTATTTTTTCTATTAAGTTATCACAATCTTATTTACCTCTTACTCCAGTTTTTTTAGATGATTTTTTTTCAATTCAATCCTTCAATAATATAGTTGATTAAAAATTAAGTTTCATAATTTATTTTAGTTTGTATTTTGTGAAGTTATTTTAATTTCATAACTAGGATCATGGTTTGGTCAATTGACTCAAGCTGACTCTGATAATTTTTTATTTTTTTAATTAATTTTTTTATTTCATCATTTAATATAGAGTTGATTGGGAGTTGAATTTTTTTTTAAATTTACTTTTTAAATATTTATCTAAGTCTTATAATTCATGTGTGATAGGTAAACTTGAGTTAATTCACCTCTTTTTTTAGTATAATTTTGTTTTTAATTTTATTATTTAATATTAAATTAATTAAAAATATAATTTAATAAAAAAATATTCATTTTTTATAGAGTTATTAACATCTCACCAAGTTGAATATTAAATAATTCTCACATTTATTTGTTCTGTGGGCAATTTGATTGCTGATCCTAGGAAGAAAGGCTTCCGCAAGAAATCTAGCAAAATCATATTTTGCTGAAATCTGAACATGTTGGGACAACATTCATAATTAATTTTGGCAAATCGCCACGGACTTTTTCCTGATTTATTTTCTGTATCTGATGAAAACAAGAAAGCAGAGTAAGTAGTCAGAACTGATCCCAATTTCCTTACAGAGATCCACTCAGAAAAGCATATTAAAAAGCAGATCTCTTAAGAACTTTGAACAATTGAAAAGATGGAGAAGGACTTCTCATAAGGTTAGTCACTTTTCTTGTCTGTCCCATTGTAGTTTGTTGTGCAAGATTCACAAAAGTCATTGAGCAATTACGTTGCACATCAAATTAATTAACATAGTTTCATTTCATTTTCTCTTTTCCTTTTTTCACTCTGCTTTAAATCAGATAGGTACAAAATGTAGTTGTCTTTGGATATCAGACATGGGAAAAAAGAAGTATAGATAACTAAAAGCTTTCTGGAATCAGATTTATCTTATTGCTGTTACTCATCTCCTGCATGTTGAGAAAATGACAATATGCATGCAAAGAGTGTGGTGATGGGTGAAGGACTTAAGAACAGTTTCGAAGCTGAACAGCATGCTTCACATTTCTATATCCTTTGATAATTTCTGCGTGCATCGAGCGTTTTGCTTAGATTTAGTTATGTTGAAACAAGATCTAACGAACATGGGATCTTGAAAACTGACAGAAACAATATAATTCCAAATTGATGTAGTTCGATCTGGCCTTCATATCTAATGTCTGGTTTACTTTTTTCCAGAAAAAAGAAATGGATAGCATTTTAGTCTTATTCATGTGAAGGAAGATTCTCATTCTTATTGCTGTTGCTCATCTCCTGCATGTTGAGAAAATGACAATATGCATGCAAAGAGTATGGTGATGGGTGAAGGACTTAAGAACAGTTTCCAAGCTGAACAGCATGCTTCACAATTCTATATCGTTTGATAATTTCTGTGTGCATCGAGCGTTTTGCTTAGATTTAGTTATGTTGAAACAAGATATAACGAACATGGGATCTTGACAACTGACAGAAACAATATAATTCAAAATTGATGTAGTTCGATCTGGCCTTCATATCTAATGTCTGGTTTACTTTTTTCCTGAAAAATGAAATGGAAAGCATTTTATTCTTATTCATGTGAAGGAAGATTCTCATACATTAATGAGAATCTTTCATATCTCAACATCCTTTTGGAATCACAAGATTGAAAAAAGGCTAAGTGATAATTGAAAGCGAAGCAAACAATCAGCCCTTCGGGGTAAAGGCAGTGCTTCTTGAACTAAATGGAGTCACCAATAACTCGGCAACTTAGACCGACCCTGCAACGCAGAGCCACTGTCCTACAAAGAGAGCATTGCAGTTGAGATTGGGGTTGATAGCATCAAAGGATGCAGCTGTCAAATTAAAGGACTGTGCAATGGCAAAACAAGTGTCTCCACTAGCTGCTCCAACCAC
This sequence comes from Populus euphratica, assembly GCF_000495115.2. Classification (NCBI taxonomy): domain Eukaryota; kingdom Viridiplantae; phylum Streptophyta; class Magnoliopsida; order Malpighiales; family Salicaceae; genus Populus; species Populus euphratica. The sequence goes on along the minus strand of NW_011501405.1, from coordinate 37,899 downwards.
TTCATCACATTCTGGGGTACTTTTGGCGGAGAAACCAGCAGCTGCTCATCAGACATTGTTTAACATTTGAAAGAAAATGAAGTCAATATATTTCATGAAAACATAAGTTAGTATTTAATGCTATCTAAAGTACTTACTGCCAAGAATGCGACTTTCAGCCATGGAGATAATGAGGAGAAAGGAGAGAACCAAGATTGAGCTCAAAACAAAGGCTGATATGATTGAAAAGATGGAGAAGGACTTCTCCGGTTTCCCTGGGCCATTTTAAGAAATGTGTGTTTTCCTTCCTCTCTAGTAGATACTCAGTTTATTCTTTTCAGTTTTGTGGGTTACAGACTCTCATGTCTAGCACTTCTATTTATACTACAATTTTCCATTGTTAATGATGAAACCAAGAAATAAATCCTAAATTCACTGTTGTTGTAGTTCTCACAAGGTGGCCGGCGCCGGCTTCTGTAAAATTTGCGATGCTTTTCTTGTGATTCTCTTAGTTTGACATGATTGTTTTTACTAAGCATCCAATGTTTAATATTCAAACAGCCCAAGCAGTGGACCTTGAAAGATCGTATCTCTCATAGAGTCTCAAGTGATGCTTTTGCGCTTGTTAGCGCGGCGCACCACGCTAATTAATGGGTTTAGCAACAGTTTGAACTATGTTTTTTAAAAGTTAATTTTTTTTGGTTAAAATTTAATATAATTTAATATTTTGAATTATGTTAATATGCTGATATTAAAAATAATTTTTAAAAAATAAAAAAATATTATTAACATGTATATAAAAATTTATTTAAAAAGCAAAAACTATTTCAAATCACTAGTTTAAATATAATTGTTAATTACTGTGATTGTGATAATTAAAGGTAATTCTAAAATATTCTTTATTATCAGTTTATAAGCCCAAGAGGTTAATGTTTCAAGCATTAAAGATTGAATTGAAACAACCAGGCGCTTGTGTTGGATCAGATCATGTCGAAACAACTAGCCCGATTTTTCAATTTGTTCATTTCTTTTACTCTAAGGGCATGGTTGATTGGCCAAGCGTTTGTGCACAAGACTAGCTAAATCCTTCGATTGAGTGTTATCTTTCAGATTGCATTGAATATGCTGCCTTATCTACTGCTTGTCACCAGGAATTCACCTCATCAATTCAGCTAGCCGACCTTTGAGAAATCCTTAAGGAATCAGGAATCCTTTTCTAACCAGGAAAAACATCTGTCAACCGATATTCTATGCCTATAAATCCACAAACAAAGAGTCATGTATTTCCACAAACCCTAGCTGCTAGATTCGCTGTCTTAATTACCTTCTTCGTTTTCTCACAAACCCTACTGCCCTTCTTTCTCTCCCAACTCAACCATGGACACTCACATCGATTACGACTTTATTGTCAGATTAAAACCCAAAACAAATAGAAACTCACAACACGTCAATTGTGACCAACCACTACAAAAGGTACCAGCAACGTTTCCTGTGAACTTCTTGCTTTACAAGCGACCGATCTACTACTCTCTTCATGGAGTGGCGTTCTCCGCAACAGATAGAAGACCCGAGTCCATAAGCCGCAAAATTATTCACATTCCGGTTGGAGATTCACTGTGTCATCACATCAATGATTTCAAAGGGATCTTGACCGACATCGGCATCCCTGGAATCAAGATATCACAGATACTAATCGAAATTGCAACCAAGGCGCACGGCATTGATACTTGTAACGGCGTGCTCATGCTTGTCGCAATACGGAAGACAGTCTATCATGAAGCTAGACTTCGTAATGAAGAAGATGATATTGGTAGAGCTGAGAGGGAGTCAATGGAGGTTGAGGCGAAGCCAATCCCGGCCACCAAGTCCTCTATTGATGCATTGGAAAGGGTGGTTTTGGACGCCTCGGCGTCAGCGAGAGACTGCACTGTTTGTATGGAAGATATTGACGCAGGGAGTGAAGCAATTCGGATGCCGTGCTCGCATGTCTATCACTCAGATTGCATTGTTAAGTGGTTGCAAACTAGTCACATGTGTCCTCTTTGCCGCTATCATATGCCCTGTGAATACTTGTGAACATGATCATCAGCACCAACTAGCTTTTCTGTGTCCTGTTTAGGTTTTAGCCAACTCTAAAATGCTAAGGATTGGATTGTTTGTATACCGCTTATGTTTGAAACAATTTAATCAGTTATTAAGCTTTGATTTCATCAGCTTTTTTCTTTTCTTTTCTTAATTATAGCTATAATTAAAATTCTCGATCTTTCAATCTTTATCCTTGTTTTCTTTTAAAATTAAAAAAAACTATAATTGCTAAGATTTTTTTTATTACTGTATGCCAAATATAAATCATTATGGATCCGAATAGTAAAATAACAATATTCTTCTCTTAGAAAACAAATTATTAAGACTTTTAATGGAGTAATATGGTCTTTTCCTGTGATCCCAAAGCCGTTGTCAAATTGATTGGAGAGAGGATGATCTTTTCAATATTTTTAAAACACGGGTAAATCAATGAATTACCCCTAAATTCAATTTTTTAAATAGATATTTATAAGTTTTTTTTGCATTTTCATTATTTAAATTACAGTAAAATAATTTAATTACTTTTAAAATATAAATCTTTTGAACTAGCATCTAGGGTTGTTTTCAAATTTTAATTCTAATTTTTTAGTTATAATTAAGTTGAATAATAGATAACTTGATATTTTAATAAATATAAAATATTATTTAAAAATAAAAAGTGTTTATCACAAACAATGAATGTGGGATACCCCTGCACCATTTGGACGATGAGTGAGGGATCGTGTGGTGACCAAACATTGATTTTTATTGAGGGTTTTAATCATCTCGGTTACCTTTTTATCTTTTAACAATACGTGTAACCAATGGAACTTCGGTTGGCACTGACAACATTTTTTTTTCTTTTTAATTTTCGCATTAGAATTTCCAAATTTTCAAAGCAACCTTTCAATTTGATTTTTTTTTTAATTTTGATTTTTTTTATTATTTATTTTAATTGAAATAATTTACAAATTAAAATCTTTTTTCAGTTTCAACCTTTTTTATTTTTATATCAAATTTGATTTTTATTTTTTATTGTTATTTATTTTATTTAAGATGGTTCTTAAAATTGAATTTTTCTTCCAATTTTATTATCCTTCATTTTTTCCTTATCATATTTGATTTTTATTTTTCTTATTATTGTTTTTTCACTTTGATAATTTTTTTAATTGATTTTTTATTTCATCATTCTACATTAAATTTATTTTTATAGAATTTTTCATTACTTCTAAAGATGACATGAGTTATCTTGATTTTTTTATTTATTGTTATTTATTAAATTTAGCTTTTAAAAATAAAATTTGCATGGGGAGAGGGTTGAAGGTGTTCCTTTTCAAGCACGGGGAGATAATTTTTTTCTGTTTATCAGCTTCCTTGTGGGGAGATTTATTACTCTTGATACTTCCCGGTACAAGAAGCTAAAGTTTGGTGCAGGCAGGATTTTATTAGTTACTTCGTTAATGGAGTTTATTGCCAGAACTGTAAGTGTTGATATAGAGGGTTCAGTCTATTCTATAAAAAAAACAAAAGAACCTTGCCCAGAAGTTAATCGAAGCTGGGTGGATAAGAAAAAACCTAAAGAGAAGTAAGCAAGAAAAGATGTTTCTTCTTCTTCTTCTAAGAGATCTCAAAGCTTGAATGAGAAGTTTCCCAGTCCTATGGAAGATTGTGTTAATTGGATTTATGGAATGTGGTGATGAACCGAGGGATGCAAGTTTAAAAAGTGTTGGCGAAGATAGTACAGATGGATCTTGTGAAGGCCCAGATGATGTTCAGCTCGCCTATCCAGTACTGTTATGTATTAATCAAGAATGAGAAAAAAGGATGTTGAACTTGACTCAGAAAGTCAAGTGCGAGATGGGAGATTACCCGACAGTGGGTCTAAGGATGCAGGCCAGATACAGAGTCTAATGGTAGATCAAACCTATTTGTCATTGGTTCCTCTTATAACGAGAGGTGCTTCTCTTTCCACTCTTTCAGATCGGAAG
>NW_011501405.1:24841-32864 GCF_000495115.2 Populus euphratica | reverse complement strand
TGAACATCTATGTGTTTTGTTCTTGAATGAAACGCTGGATTCCTTGCAATATGCAAGGCACTTTGACTATCACAATACAAAAGAATATTCTCTTGTTTGTGCCCGAGCTCCTTCATAAGTTTCTTCATCCATATTGCTTCTTTACAAGCTTGTGTAACTGCCATGTACTCAGCTTCTGTTGTGGATAACGCTACAACAGTCTGTAGTTTAGAGACCCAGCTCACAGCTCCTCCTGCAATTATGAACACATAACTTGTAGTGGACTTTCTTTTCTCAAGGTCACCAGCAAAATCTGAATCAACATAACCTCTGATAGTAAATTCTAATCCTCCATAACATAATGCAGCATCTGAGGTACCCTTGATATATTTCAAGATCCTCTTAATAGTATTCCAATGCTCTCTACCAGGATTTGCCATGTATCAACTAACTGCTCCCACTACTTGTGCAATGTCTGGTCTTGTACATATCATGGCAAACATTAAACTTCCCACTGCTGATGCATACGGTACTCGAGACATCTCCATCCTCTCTGCTTCATTGCTAGGAGACATACTTGAGGATAATTTGAAGTTAACAGGAAGTGGGGTGGAAATTGGCTTACAATCTTGCATGTTGAAGCGTCGTAAGATCTTCTTTAAATAATTCTTCTAAGAAAGCCAAATCTTCCTCTTACTTCTGTCTCGGTAAATTTGCATCCCTAGAATCTTGTTTGCTGGTCCCAGGTCCTTCATATCAAACTCCCTAGCCAACTGTGCCTTCAATTCTTGGACTCGATCTTTGTTGGGGCCTATCACCAACATGTCATCCACATACAACAACAAAATGATGAAATCTTCTTCAAACCTCTTGTAATACGTACAATGGTCTGAACTGAGTCTGTTGTACCCAAGGCTAATTATGAAGGAATCAAATCTCTTATACCAACACCTCGGCGCCTGTTTGAGACCGTATAGAGATTTGTTCAACCTACAAACCAAGTTCTCCTTGCTTGTTTCAACAAAACCCTCTGGTTGAAGCATATAAATTTCTTCTTCAAGTTCTCCATGAAGAAATGCAGTTTTCACGTCTAACTGCTCCAAGTGAAGATCAAATATAGCACATATTGCCAAGACTACTCTGATTGTCGTAAGTCGTACCACTGGAGAAAATATCTCATTGAAGTCTATTCCTTCTTTCTGAGCATATCCTTTCACCACCAATCTCGCACGATACCGCTCCACTTGATCATTGCCATCACGTTTTATCTTGTAAACCCATTTGTTGTCAATGGCCTTTCTTCCTTGTGGTAGTGGAACAAGATTCCAAGTATTATTCTTGTGCAAAGCTTCAATCTCCTCTTGCATTGTTGTCATCCACATAGACACATCTGTGCTTTTGATAGCCTCATGGAAAGTTGATGGCTCTCCATCCTCTGTTAAAAGACAGTATGCAATGTTACTTTCAGTAACATATTCTGAGTGCTAAGCCGGTGGTCTTCTTTCACGAGTCGACCGCCGAACTTCAGAAGTTTCAGACTCTATTTGTTCTTGCTCTTCATGCTCTAGTACAGCTTCAGAAGAAGCATGATTCTGAGTATTTTCCACATGGACTGCTGTGGTCTCCTTTAGAATGCTATTATGTTCTTCCTTTTGCATTTGATCTTCTGCAAATATGACATCTCTGCTAATAACTACCTTGTGGGTAGTGGGATCCCACAAGCGATACCCCTTCACTCCATCAGCATATCCCAAGAATATACATTTTCTGGATTTTGAATCCAGCTTGCTAACTTCTTGTGTATTGTACATCACGTACACAAGACTTCCAAATATATGCAATCGAGAATAATCAGCTGGTTTTCCAGTCCACATCTCCATCGGTGTCTTTAGCTCAATTGCGGTTGATGGAGATCGATTTATCACATAACAGGCGGTATTGACTGCTTCTGCCTAGAATGACTTTCCTAGACCTGCAGTCTTCAACATTGCTCTTGTTCTTTCTAATAGAGTTCTGTTCATCCGCTCTGCCACTCCATTTTGCTGTGGAGTGTATGCCGTTGTGAATTGCCTTTTGATACCTTCATGTTGACAGAAGTTATCAAATTCATCACTGGTATATTCTCCTCCATTGTCAGTCCTCAAACACTTGATTCTTTTTTCAGATTCAAGTTCCACCCGCGCTTTGAAAGTTTTAAAGACTGTAAGCACATCTGTCTTCCTTCTAATTGGATACACCCAACATCTTCTGGAGAAGTCATCTATGAATGATACAAAGTATCTTGCTCCTCCCAAGGATACAACCGGTGCTTGCCAAACATCAGAGTGAATCAGGTCTAAGATGCATTTGCTCTTAGTTGTTGATGTGCCAAACTTCAACCTGTGTTGTTTACTTGTAACACAGTGCTCACAAAAAGGTAAAGTAACCTTTATAAGCCTAGGGAGTAACTTCTGATCAGAGAGAACCTTTAAACCTTTTTCTGATATGTGACCTAGTTTTTGATGCCACATCATCGTCTTCTCTTCTGCAGGACTGGCTGATGCGATTGACGCTTCTGCCTCATGATGTGTTTCTCCCATTAATGCAAATACATTTGTAACTGTCTTTCTTGCCTTTAAAACCACCAGCGCTCCTTTGATGATTTTCATAATTCCATTGTCTGTTCGGATCTTACAGCCAAGACTATCAAATTGTCTTATAGACAAAAGATTCTTCTTTAAGTCTTTCACATGTCGCACTTCTGAAATAGTACGAATTAAGCCATCATACATCTTCAATTTGATGGTGTCAATGCCGACAATCTCTAAAGCATGATTATCACCCATGAACACTTTACCTCCAGAGATGGGTTTATATGTATGGAACCAATCTCGATTAGGAGTCATATGCCATGTTGCTCCTGAATCCATTAGCCAGACCTCAGTGAGCTCTTCTGTATCTGTAGAGATTGTCGCTGCTTCACTATATAAAATCTCTCCATCTTCTGAGGTGCTCGCAACACATCCTTGAGATTTTGATGACTCTACAGTATTCTCTATACCCTTTTTAAACCAACAATCCCTTTTGAAGTGCCCTTTTTTGCCACAGTTGTAGCATTTCACAACCTTCTTACTTCTTGATTTGGACCTCCCCTGCTTTTGACTCCCATTAGAGTCACGCTCCGTTGATCTTCCTCTTGACATCAACAATGCCTCTGCTTGGTTTGAACTGTTTCTGTCTCCTTTATTTTTGCGCCTATTTTCTTCTTCTAAGATAGCGGCTGCAACATCATCGAAGACTAGATAATCTGAGAGGATATTATTTGTCAAGTTGATAATGGGCTGATCATACAAATCAAGAAGACTTTGAAGTAGAAGCTCTACACATTCATTTTTCTCTATTTGCTGACCCAATGTAGTGAGTTGTGAAAATAGAGTTCTTATTGTGTTGATGTGGTCAGTCACCGACGTAGTTTCTGCCATTCGAAGGGTATAAAGTCTCCGCTTTAAGAAAATCTTATTGTGCAAAGACTTGGACTCGTATAGCTTTGTTAGAGTCTCCCATATCTCCTTAGCTGTTTTCTTTTCCGCCACACTTGATAATACTTCATCGGCTAATGCTAAATGTATGTTAGCAATAGCATTACCATCCATCTCATTTCATTTTGCATCATCAATGATCTCCGCGGGTCGATCCCCAATTGCTGTCAAGCAATTGTCTTTCCTTAAGATTGCCTTGATTCTCATTTTTCACAGTGAGAAATTGCTCCCATTAAATCTCTCAATCTCGTACTTTGCTGCCATTATATTCACCGAGATCTATTCAGCTATCACTATTTCACAGGTCTGTAACGTATATAGAAATAGTATCGTGTGAATAATACTTCACTAAGTAAGTTCCCAGAAAAGATTGGAGGGGTCACAAACGGTCCCGCTTAAAACCCAATCTCCTTAGAAAGAACTTCTTAGACTGTATTTAATCACCGCACTGACTTTCTATATACGCCAACAGTAACCTTCGTGAACAGTACCGTATAGATGAATAATGTCGTATAGGTGAATAGCACCGTAAGCATGAATAACTTTGTATATTAACAACACCAACCAAAAGGCTCTGATACCACTGTTAGGATGCTGGCATGCAAACCCGACAAGATAAAAGATAAGAGACAGGATAAAATGAGAAATGGAACACACAAGAATTTACGTGATTCACCCAATTGGGGAAATGGAACACACAAGAATTTACGTGGTTCACCCAATTGGGCTACGTCCACAGACAAGTATAGAAGGATTTTACTAAGTAATGTGGGAATCACAACCTCTCTCTAATAATAGGAGAACAACTAAGAATCTCTCTATTATTAGGAGAAAACACCTCACTTACTCTATCACAAATACCTCACAATTTTGTGGGATTACTCTCTCTTCACTCTCTTCTTCTTCTCTCTATTTTGGTGTGCATATAGGCTTGAATGCATTGCCTATTTATAGGCAAGAGTGAGGGTATAATGGTCATAAATTTAGGAGGAATATATGCCTAACAACTCATCCTCCACTCATACTTCACCAATTACAACTCATCTCCCACTCAAATTCCATTAATTATGCCACCTAATTAAATGGCTTTACATATCTCTGCTGATGGAATCAGGAGAACGAACATGGTGCTATGCTTGGTTCAAGATAATTATGGTGTGGGAAAACAACTCAACTCAGATTCGAGGCAGACACAACAATTCTCCAAAACCAGTAGAGAGGAGGCACATCAGATGGCAGACCAACTTGCGAAACGAACGGCTTGCTTGCAAACAGCAATGTTTAAGAGGTCATGGGCATCCCCAAAAACAAGCAATCAGAGATGCTACCCGAAATTTCATATAGGGATTTTGGCATTGATACTTCTCATGATGTCTTCATGATGGTTTATATATCGATAAGAAGAAGATACATTAATAATAATAATAATATTCTGTTTTTTTTTTGTTATGATCTACCTTAAGGGAATATGCAGGAACTGTAATTGTTGGATAATCCAAAGAATCCAAGAGCAATGGTTGTTGCAATTTGAAGGGCCTTCTGTTTTCTTATTGTCATAACGCATTTTCCAAACAAGAACAAAGGTTACTAATAAATCAACAACAAGACGTAATTTATAGTTTTAAAAGAAAAAACATAAATCAACAAAGGAACTAAATGGAGTTCTTCATCTCCTTATCCATATATACTGTCATGCAATATATTTATTCCGAAATGCCTTGGAGAGAACAAGTAAATGATCAGCAGCAACTTGTTAATTTAGTCTTTAAGCTGATCCAGCAACACACAGCCACTGACCCACAAAGAGAGCATCACAGTTGAGGTTAGGGTTGATAGAATCAAATAACTCAGTGGTCAAGTTGAATGATTGTGTAATGTCGAAGCAAGTCTGTCCACTGCCTACTCCAAACACTTCATCACATTCTGGGGTTTTGGCCTTGAAAGAACCTGCCACTGCTTATCGATTTTTAACATTGAAAAGATTACTGTCAACATTTCATGAAAGTTGATTAAATGACTTCACACAAAAGCATATAACATGAGAAAATATTATGGAACCTCACTTTTGTCAATCCACTGGTATTATAAAGAATATTAATATGAAATACTTACACCCAAGAAATCGGCTTTCAGCCATGGAGACAATGAGGAGAAGAGAGAGCATCAAAATTGAGCTGCCAAACAAGGCTGACTTGTGGTTTGCCATTTCAATGTTTTTCTTTCCTTTCCTTTTCTCCCCCTCTCCAATGGTGGATTGTATTTGCAGTGAGATATGACTTCCCATATGCCTCATATTTATTGTACAATGTGCATTGATGAAGCCAAGAACAAACCAAAAATCATTGTTATGTTAGTTTCGTCCAAGGGGCCGGCTGTAATCTATAAAATAAGCATGTGTCCTCTTACTCTTTGTTCTTTGGATATCTCATACCAAATATGACCGATGTAGTAACGATCACATAGATATAATGGATTTTTTTAAAATAATAATAATAATGTTCCCAAGCTTATATAATAATAATAATAATAATAATAATAATCAAATGTATTAATTAAAAAAATCATTTAGAAGATCACCCTAAAAAATCTTGTATTCCTTCTGATAGTTGTTGGAACCGGTTTTTTAGTGTTGCTCATGATTACTAGTTGTTAGGTTAATTTATGGGTTATAAGTTAATTTAAATCAATTAATTTTTTTATGAAAATAAAATTGTTTTGTATTTTTAAAAGTATTATAGTGTTGCTCAAGTTGGGCTAGGTTAATTTGATCAAATCAATATATTTTGTAATTTAAATTAAAATCTAACCTATATAAAATTAAATTTTAGATGATATATTTTTAAGATCAACTAGACAAATTAAAAACGAATTCAATAACTATATTTCCTTTCAACATAAAAATGTTTATATTCCTCACCATAATAATGATGCTTACATCAATAGAACATTAGTTTTCGATTATAAGTATGTCAAGTTCTACTTCTTATTTAGCAAAGTATATGTAATAGGGATTAAAAATCCTTAATTAAGTTTAAATACATAGACAATGTCAAAGAATTAATATAAATTTATTTTTAATTTCTCATTTAGTAGTTTAAATATTTAGCTTAAATTATTTTTTTTTAGTATAATTATAAAAATTGAAGATGGATTGAGACATATACTAAAAAAAAAAAAGCCTAGAAATGAAAAATGAAATATTAAGTATGTTTTTACTATGGTTTTCAAAATTAAAATTAAAATTGAGGGTTTCTTTATTTCTTTTATTTTTTCTCTAACATTAAATATACTAGGTATTGATCATAATTCATTTTGATTTATTTTTTATAAATTTATTTTAGTTTCTTGACTCAAATATCAAATTTTGTAAGTTAACTATGTTGATTTGAATTATTATTATAACTTTTTTTTCTCAACCTTATCCTTTATAATTGAGCTAATTATTGGACTTTGTAATTATTTTTTAATTTTTTATAAAATTATTATAATCTTATGATCTATATCACAAATTTCGTGAGTTAGCTAGATTGATTTGAGATTTTTTTTTTGTTTTTTAAATAGAATATTTTTTTAAATTGAATTTATTAAGAATTTAACTTTATAATTTTTTTAATTTACTTTCTATTAAATTATCAGGGCCTTTTAACCTAGGTTTTGTGGGTTAATTGTAATTTACTTAAGCCATTTTTTAATTTAATTTGTTTTTTAATTTAATCATTTTACATTGGATTAATTAGTAATTGAGTTTAATAATTATTTTTTTATTTTTTCTATTAAGTTATCATGATTTTATTACCTGAGTTGTAGGTTATGTTAGTTTACTCAAGTTTTTTTAGTTAATTGTTTTTATCAGTTCAATGACTTCAATCCTTCAATAATATGGTTGATTGAAAATTAAGTTTCATAATTTATTTTAATTTTTATTTTATGAAGTTATTTTGATTTCAATACTCGGGTCACGGTTTAGTCAATTGACTCAGGTTGACTCTAATGATTTTTTATCTTTTTTTAATTGATTTTTTTTTCATCCTTTAATATAGAGTTGATTGGAAATTGAATTTTTTTTTAAAAAAATTTAATTTTAAAGAGTTATCTAAGTCTTATAACTCATGTTTGATAGGAAAACTTGGGTTAACTCACCTTTTTTTTAGTGTAATTTTGTTTTTAATTTTATTGTTTAATATTTAATTAATTAAAAATATAATTTAATAAAAAAATATTTATTTTTTATAGAGTTATTAGAGGTGAAACCAAGTTGATTATTAAATCATTCCAACATTTATTTGTTCTGTGGATAATTTGATTGCTGGTCCTAGGAAGAAAGGCTTCCGCAAGAAATCTAGCAAAATCATATTTTGCTGAAATCTGAACATTTTGGGACAACATTCATAATTAGTTTTGGCAAATCGCCAAGGACTTTTTCCTGATTTATTTTCTGTCTCTGATGAAAACCAGAAAGCAGAGTAAGTAGTCAGAACCGATCCCAATTTCCTTACGGAGATCCACTCAGAAAAGCATATTAAAAA
>NW_011501405.1:8205-24400 GCF_000495115.2 Populus euphratica | reverse complement strand
TTTAGTTATAATTAAATTGAATAAGAGATAATTTAATATTTTAATAAATATAAAATATTATTTAAAAATAAAATAAGATACCCCTGCACCCTTTGAGCGATGAGTAAGGGTCGTGTGGATACCAAGCAATGATTTTTATTAAGTTATTTGAGTCATTTTTATTATCTTTTTATCCTTGAACAACATGTATTACTCGAGTTAGCATAGACAATATTTTTTTAATCTCCTTAATTTTCGTATTAGACTTTTTAACTTTTTAAAACAACTTTTCAATTTGATTTTTCTTTAAATTTGATCATTTTTTTATTTTAATTAAAATAATTTGTAAAATTAAAATCTTTTTTCAATTTCAACCTTTTTTATTTTTTATATCAAATTTGATCATTATTTTTTATTGTTATTTATTTTATTTAAGATGGTTCTTAAAATTGAATTTTTCTTACAATTTCATTATCCTTCATTTTTTTCCTTATTATATTTGATCTTTATTTTTTTTATTATTGTTTTTTCACTTTGATAATTTTTTTAATTGATTTTTTTATTTCATCTTTTCACATGAAATTTATTTTTATAGGATTTTCAACTGCTTCTAAAGTGACATGAGTTATTTTTTTTATTTGTTGTTATTTATTAAATTTAGCTTTTAAAAATAAAATTTGCATGGGGAGAGGGTTGAAGGTGTTCCTTTTCAAGCACGGGGAGATAATTTTTTTCTGTTTATCAGCTTCCTTGTGGGGAGATTTATTACTCTTGATACTTCCCGGTACAAGAAGCTAAAGTTTGGTGCAGGCAGGATTTTATTAGTTACTTCGTTAATGGAGTTTATTGCCAGAACTGTAAGTGTTGATATAGAGGGTTCAGTCTATTCTATAAAAAAAACAAAAGAACCTTGCCCAGAAGTTAATCGAAGCTGGGTGGATAAGAAAAAACCTAAAGAGAAGTAAGCAAGAAAAGATGTTTCTTCTTCTTCTTCTAAGAGATCTCAAAGCTTGAATGAGAAGTTTCCCAGTCCTATGGAAGATTGTGTTAATTGGATTTATGGAATGTGGTGATGAACCGAGGGATGCAAGTTTAAAAAGTGTTGGCGAAGATAGTACAGATGGATCTTGTGAAGGCCCAGATGATGTTCAGCTCGCCTATCCAGTACTGTTATGTATTAATCAAGAATGAGAAAAAAGGATGTTGAACTTGACTCAGAAAGTCAAGTGCGAGATGGGAGATTACCCGACAGTGGGTCTAAGGATGCAGGGCAGATACAGTGTCTAATGGTAGATCAAACCTATTTGTCATTGGTTCCTCTTATAACGAGAGTTGCTGCTCTTTCCACTCTTTCCATTTCTAGAAATCAAGTTCTTTCAGAAGGTCTCCATGAAAACAATGATTGTAGCAACTACAATTCTTTTGAAGCCTTTATTAAAGATATTGCAGAGCCTGAGGAGTTTAAGGATATGTAGGATATAAAGAAGAAAAGACTAGTCCAAATGAAAAAGAAATCTGTCTGGAAGACATATACTCATAAGAAAAGAAAAAGCAGAAGTAAGAAGTGAAGACTACTAGAATGGAAATTGAGGATGTGTCTATCTCTGCTGATGGAATCAGGAGAACGAACATGGTGCTATGCTTGGTTCAAGATAATTATGGTGTGGGAAAACAACTCAACTCAGATTCGAGGCAGACACAACAATTCTCCAAAACCAGTAGAGAGGAGGCACATCAGATGGCAGACCAACTTGCGAAACGAACGGCTTGCTTGCAAACAACAATGTTTAAGAGGTCATGGGCATCCCCAAAAACAAGCAATCAGAGATGCTACCCGAAATTTCATATAGGGATTTTGGCATTGATACTTCTCATGATGTCTTCATGATGGTTTATATATCGATAAGAAGAAGATACATTAATAATAATAATAATATTCTGTTTTTTTTTTGGTTATGATATACCTTAAGGGAATATGCAGGAACTGTAATTGTTGGATAATCCAAAGAATCCAAGAGCAATGGTTGTTGCAATTTGAAGGGCCTTCTGTTTTCTTATTGTCATAACGCATTTTCCAAACAAGAACAAAGGTTACTAATAAATCAACAACAAGACGTAATTTATAGTTTTAAAAGAAAAAACATAAATCAACAAAGGAACTAAATGGAGTTCTTCATCTCCTTATCCATATATACTGTCATGCAATATATTTATTCCGAAAACCTTTAAAATTGTTAATTTTTATGTCAAAAGATTTCATATAACAAGAAGAGTTATGTTTATGTATTTTTATTTTTTTACTTAAAAGATAAATTGAGTTGGGGAAGATTTTTTGTTTTTGAGTGGATTTCTATTTTGGGACGGTTTATTGGGTATATAGTGGTCATGGATTGGTTTAACAAGGTCTATATCATCTTTTTAAGGTATTAAAAGTAAAAAATAGGTTGAAAATGGATTTCAGTAAAAAACAAAAAAACCTTTTTTTCTAGGCACTATGATAGTCGGATTCTGGGTTACACAAATAATGCATCTTTTTTTATATACTTGGGGTGGACGATGGGCTTGGGTTTGGCCTTGTATGCCTATGTGCCAAGCCTAAATGCAAGTCGTTGCTTTATTGGGTCAGACTTGCTAGGCCTAGCAATGCCTAGACTAATTTTTTTAAAATAATAATAATAATGTTCCCAAGCTTATATAATAATAATAATAATAATAATAATAATCAAATGTATTAATTAAAAAAATCATTTAGAAGATCACCCTAAAAAATCTTGTATTCCTTCTGATAGTTGTTGGAACCGGTTTTTCAGTGTTGCTCATGATTACTAGTTGTTAGGTTAATTTATGGGTTATAAGTTAATTTAAATTAATTTTTTTTTGTATTTTTAAAAGTATTATAGTGTTGTTCAAGTTGGGCTAGGTTAATTTGATCAAATCAATATATTTTGTAATTTAAATTAAAATCTAACCTATATAAAATTAAATTTTAGATGATATATTTTTAAGATCAACTAGACAAATTAAAAACGAATTCAATAACTATATTTCCTTTCAACATAAAAATGTTTATATTCCTCACCATAATAATGATGCTTACATCAATAGAACATTAGTTTTCGATTATAAGTATGTCAAGTTCTACTTCTTATTTAGCAAAGTATATGTAATAGGGATTAAAAATCCTTAATTAAGTTTAAATACATAGACAATGTCAAAGAATTAATATAAATTTATTTTTAATTTCTCATTTAGTAGTTTAAATATTTAGCTTAAATTATTTTTTTTTAGTATAATTATAAAAATTGAAGATGGATTGAGACATATACTAAAAAAAAAAGCCTAGAAATGAAAAATGAAATATTAAGTATGTTTTTACTATGGTTTTCAAAATTAAAATTAAAATTGAGGGTTTCTTTATTTCTTTTATTTTTTCTCTAACATTAAATATACTAGGTATTGATCATAATTCATTTTGATTTATTTTCTATAAATTTATTTTAGTTTCTTGACTCAAATATCAAATTTTGTAAGTTAACTATGTTGATTTGAATTATTATTATAACTTTTTTTTCTCAACCTTATCCTTTATAATTGAGCTAATTATTGGACTTTGTAATTATTTTTAATTTTTTTATAAAATTATTATAATCTTATGATCTATATCACAAATTTCGTGAGTTAGCTAGATTGATTTGAGATTTTTTTTTTGTTTTTTAAATAGAATAATTTTTTAAATTGAATTTATTAAGAATTTAACTTTATAATTTTTTTAATTTACTTTCTATTAAATTATCAGGGCCTTTTAACCTAGGTTTTGTGGGTTAATTTTAATTTACTTAAGCCATTTTTTTATTTAATTTGTTTTTTAATTTAATCATTTTACATTGGATTAATTAGTAATTGAGTTTAATAATTATTTTTTTATTTTTTCTATTAAGTTATCATGATTTTATTACCTGAGTTGTAGGTTATGTTAGTTTACTCAAGTTTTTTTAGTTAATTGTTTTTATCAGTTCAATGACTTCAATCCTTCAATAATATGGTTGATTGAAAATTAAGTTTCATAATTTATTTTAATTTTTATTTTATGAAGTTATTTTGATTTCAATACTCGGGTCACGGTTTAGTCAATTGACTCAGGTTGACTCTAATGATTTTTTATCTTTTTTTAATTGATTTTTTTTTCATCCTTTAATATAGAGTTGATTGGGAATTGAATTTTTTTTTTTAAAAAAATTAATTTTAAAGAGTTATCTAAGTCTTATAACTCATGTTTGATAGGAAAACTTGGGTTAACTCACCTTTTTTTTAGTGTAATTTTGTTTTTAATTTTATTGTTTAATATTTAATTAAAGTTTCATTTCATTTTCTCTTTTCCTTTTTTCACTCTGCTTTAAATCAGATACGTACAAAATGTAGTTGTCTTTGGATATCAGACATGCGAAAAAAGAAGTATAGATAACTAAAAGCTTTCTGGAATCAGATTTATCTTATTGCTGTTACTCATCTCCTGCATGTTGAGAAAATGACAATATGCATGCAAAGAGCACGGTGATGGGTGAAGGACTTAAGAACAGTTTCCAAGCTGAACAGCATGCTTCACAATTCTATATCGTTTGATAATTTCTGTGTGCATCGAGCGTTTTGCTTAGATTTAGTTATGTTGAAACAAGATATAACGAACATGGGATCTTGAAAACTGACAGAAACAATATAATTCAAAATTGATGTAGTTCGATCTGGCCTTCATATCTAATGTCTGGTTTACTTTTTTCCTGAAAAATGAAATGGAAAGCATTTTATTCTTATTCATGTGAAGGAAGATTCTCATACATTAATGAGAATCTTTCATATCTCAACATCCTTTTGGAATCACAAGATTGAAAAAAGGCTAAGTGATAATTGAAAGCGAAGCAAACAATCAGCCCTTCGGGGTAAAGGCAGTGCTTCTTGAACTAAATGGAGTCACCAATAACTCGGCAACTTAGACCGACCCTGCAACGCAGAGCCACTGTCCTACAAAGAGAGCATTGCAGTTGAGATTGGGGTTGATAGCATCAAAGGATGCAGCTGTCAAATTAAAGGACTGTGCAATGGCAAAACAAGTGTCTCCACTAGCTGCTCCAACCACTTCATCACATTCTGGGGTACTTTTGGCGGAGAAACCAGCAGCTGCTCATCAGACATTGTTTAACATTTGAAAGAAAATGAAGTCAATATATTTCATGAAAACATAAGTTAGTATTTAATGCTATCTAAAGTACTTACTGCCAAGAATGCGACTTTCAGCCATGGAGATAATGAGGAGAAAGGAGAGAACCAAGATTGAGCTCAAAACAAAGGCTGATATGTGGTTTCCCTGGGCCATTTTAAGGAATATGGGTGTTTTCCTTCCTCTCTAGTGGATACTCAGTTTATACTTTTCTGTTTTGTGGGTTACAGACTCTCATGTCTAGCACTTCTATTTATACTACAATTTTCCATTGTTAATGATGAAACCAAGAAACAAATCCTAAATTCACTGTTGTCGTTCTTGCAAGGTGGCCGGCGCCGGCTTCTGTAAAATTTGTGATACTTTTCTTGTGATTCTCTTAGTTTGACATGATTATTTTTTACTAAGCATCCAATGTTTTAATATTCAAGCAGCCCATGCAGTGGACCTTGAAAGATCGTATCTTTTATACAGTCTCAAGTGATGCTTTTGCGTTTGTTAACGCGGTGCACCGTGCTAATTAATGGGTTTAATCACGGTATTTCAAATCGCTAGTTTAAATATAATTGTTAATTACTGTGATAATTAAAATATTCTTTATTATCAGTTTAAAAACCCTTGTATACTTACATGCTAAGATACAAGTCCGGTATTAAAATACCCGGTTTTCACTCAAATAAAAAGAATTCAAAAAAAAAATAAAAAAAAATATTTTAAATTCATTTCAAAACATTTGTGATTTTCTTAAATATTTTTCTACCAAATTTGCTTAATATTGGGTTGTATACTTACATTGTAAGATACAAGTCCAATATTAAAACCTCGGTTTTCTCTGAAATATTCAAAAACAAAAAAACAAAAACAATTCAAACAAATATTTATTTGCATACGGCCAAATCCTAAAGAATTTTTCAAGCATGTTTCAAAAAAAAAATTACATCTTTCTCACGATTTAAATATAAAAAAATGGATATCATAACTAGTTTATTATTATCCATTAAGGTTTGGCCAAACTATCAAAAACCTTTTTTCCTTTTTACCCCCTCCCCCTTTTTTTTATGATTAAGATGTAGGCTTTAATATTTATGGGGTGTAAAATTACATGATAAAGTACACTCTCGGGTATTAAAGATACAAGGTGTAAATAACAGCAATTTTAAAATTTGGACTTCAGAATGGATAAGATTTAACCTAATAAGATAAAGACTCCCTCATAGAGGGAGATCTGCCTTAAACCTTAGGAAAGACCATAGAAATCTGACCTAGAAAATTAATTGAACAACAATGCAGCTTACTTGAGGTAGGGTGCACCGGGGGTGATGTGTCTTCCCCTTGCACAACCAGTCCCTTACTTAGACTCTCGCAGATCATAGGTTCCTAGTAACCATAATACTAGGTGGCGACTCCAAAAGAACCAAGCAAAAACACAAACAAAAAAATCGCCAGCAGATGCCTCGCGAATTTTCCGACGTGCGACACGCTCGAAGGGGAATGTTGTTCCAGAGACAAGCGTTAACACTATTCAGATGTGATGTGGCAGACCATCTGGTTATAATGATCCTTTTGTGTGAAAAAAGGTGTGCTTTAGTTACTCTGATAATTGAAAGGTTTGGCAAATACCTGTAAACTTGGTCACAAACGCTCTCTGAATGGAAAGTTTGGAAGAGCTGCAAGATGTAAGCTTGTGTTGAAGAAGCAAGAGGACAGTTGCCTCACATGAATGACAAAGGGGGTGATTGTTAGGTTGGTTGCCATTTCATGTGCAACAAATGGAAGGCACCAACCATTGACCATTGACCATTGACTATTGGCAGCCACTATTGTTGAATAAGCTAGAGTTGATGGCCACCAATGTTGACAACAAACCAAGAAGAGCCTCCATGAATACCTATAAATAGAGACATATATGAGAGAGCAAAATATGAAAAGGAAAAGAGCCAAAGATATGAGAAATGTAGGAGAGAGTGGACTGCCATTACAGCACTAAAAAGAGAGAAATAGAGTGAGGTTGAGAGTTGTCAAAGAGGAGATGATTCCTCCTTCTCTATTATTGTAAATCTTGTACTCTCCCTACATAATGCAATGACTTCTCTCGTGGATGTAGACGGTTTGCCGAACCATGTAAAATACCGTGTCTCAGTGTGCTTCTTCTCCTATGAGCAAATATTAATATATCACCAGTCGGAATTCCCAACAGAAAAGACTAGTCAAAATGAAAAAGAAATCTATCTACAAAACATATACTCAAAAGGAAAGAAAAAGCAGAAGTAAGAAGAAGAAGAAGGCTATCAAACTGGAAACTGAGGATGCATGGTGCTATGCTTGGTTCAAGATAATTATGGTGTGGGAAAACAACTCAACTCAGATTCAAGGCAGACACAACAATTCTCCAAAACCAGTAGAGAGGAGGCAAATTAGATGGCAGACCAACTTGCGAAACGAACGGCTTGCTTGCAAACAGCAATGTTTAAGAGGTCATGGGCATCCCTAAAAACAAGCAATCAGAGATGCTACCCGAAATTTCATATAGGGATTTTGGCATTGATACTTCTCATGATGTCTTCATGATGGTTTATATATCGATAAGGTGATCTATGAAGAAGAAAATACATTAATAATAATAATAATAATAATGATAATAATATTCCGTTTTTTTGTTTTTTTTTGGTTATGATCTACCTTAAGGGAATTAAGGGAATAAGGAGGAACTGTAATTTTTGGATAATCCAAAGAATCCAAGAGCAATGGTTGTTGCAATTTGAAGGGCCTTCTGTTTTCTTATTGTCATAACGCATTTTCCAAACAAGAACAAAGTTTACTGATAAATCAACAACAAGACGTAATTTATAGTTTTAAAAGAAAAACATAAATCAACAAAGGAACTAAATGGAGTTCTTCATCTCCTTATCCATACTGTCATGCAATATATTTTTTCCGAGATGCCTTGGAGAGAACAAGTAAATGATCAGCAGCAACTTGTTAATTTAGTCTTTAAGCTGATCCAGCAACACACAGCCACTGACCCACAAAGAGAGCATCACAGTTGAGGTTAGGGTTGATAGAATCAAATAACTCAGTGGTCAAGTTGAATGATTGTGTAATGTCGAAGCAAGTCTGTCCACTGCTTACTCCAAACACTTCATCACATTCTGGGGTTTTGGCCTTGAAAGAACCTGCCACTGCTTATTGATTTTTAACATTGAAAAGATTAATGCCAACACTTCATGAAAGTTGATTAAATGACTTCACACAAAAGCATATAACATAAGAAAATATTATGGAATCTCACTTTTGTCAATCCACTGGTATTATAAAGAATATTAATATGAAATACTTACACCCAAGAAATCGGCTTTCAGCCATGGAGAAAATGAGGAGAAGAGAGAGCATCAAAATTGAGCTGAGAAACAAGGCTGACTTGTGGTTTGCCATTTCAATGTTTTTCTTTCTTTTCCTTTTCTCCCCCTCTCCAATGGTGGATTGTATTTGCAGTGAGATATGACTTCCCATATGCCTCATATTTATTGTACAATGTGCATTGATGAAGCCAAGAACAAACCAAAAATCATTGTTATGTTAGTTTAACCAAAAATCATTGTTATGTTAGTTTCGTCCAAGGGGCCGGCTGTAATCTATAAAATAAGCATGTGTCCTCTTACTCTTTGTTCTTTGGATATCTCGCACCAAATATGACCGATGTAGTAACGATCACATAGATATAATGGATTTTTTAAAAATAATAATAATAATGTTCCCAAGCTTATATAATAATAATAATCAAATGTATTAATTAAAAAAATCATTTAGGAGATCACCCTAAAAAATCTTGTATTCCTCCTGATAGTTGTTGGAACCGGTTTTTCAGTGTTGCTCATGATTACTAGTTGTTAGGTTAATTTATGGGTTATAAGTTAATTTAAATTAATTTTTTTTTGTATTTTTAAAAGTATTATAGTGTTGCTCAAGTTGGGTTAGGTCAATTTGATCAAATCAATATATTTTGGAATTTAAATTAAAATCTAACCTATATCAATTTAAATTTTAAATAATATATTTTTAAGATCAACTAAACAAATTAAAAACGAATTCAATAACTATATTTCCCTTCATCATAAAAATGTTTATATTCCTCACCATAATAATGATGATTACATCAATAGAACATTAGTTTTCGATTATAAGTATGTCAAGTGCTACTTCTTACTTAGTAAAGTATATGTAATAGCGATTAAAAATCCTTAACTTGAGTTTAAATACATAGACAATATTAAAGAATTAATATAAATTTATTTTTAATTTCTCATTTAGTAGTTTAAATATTTAGCTTAAATTAATTTTTTTTAGTATAATTATAAAAAATGAAGATGGATTGACACATATACTAAAAAAGCCTAGAAATGAAAAATGAAATATTAAGTCTTATTTTACTATGATTTTCAAAAAATAAAAATAAATCGAGGGTTTCTTTATTTCTCTTATTTTTTAACCAACCGGTACTGAATTTCATAATTTATTTTGATTTATTTTCTATAAATTTATTTTAGTTTCATGACTCAAATCTCGAGTCTTGTTAGTTAACTATATTGATTCGAATTATTATTATAACTTTTTTTCTCAACCTTATCCTTTATAATTGATCTAATTATTAGACTTTATAATTATTTTTTAATTTTTTTATGAAATTATCATAATTCCATGATCTATATCATAGATTTCATGAGTTAGCTAGATTGATTTGGGATTTTTTTTATTTTTTTTTAATAGGACATTTTTTTTTTCAAATTGGATTTATTAAAAAATTAACTTTATAATTTTTTTAATTTACTTTATATAAAATTATCAAAGTCTTCTGACCTAGTTTTTGCAGGTTAATTTTGGTTTACTTAAGCCATTTTTTATTTGATTTGTTTTTAAATTTAATTATTTTACATTGGATTAATTGGTGATTGAGTTTAATAATTATTTTTTTTATTTTTTCTATTAAGTTATCACAATCTTATTTACCTCTTACTCCAGTTTTTTTAGATGATTTTTTTTCAATTCAATCCTTCAATAATATAGTTGATTAAAAATTAAGTTTCATAATTTATTTTAGTTTGTATTTTGTGAAGTTATTTTAATTTCATAACTAGGATCATGGTTTGGTCAATTGACTCAAGCTGACTCTGATAATTTTTTATTTTTTTAATTAATTTTTTTATTTCATCATTTAATATAGAGTTGATTGGGAGTTGAATTTTTTTTTAAATTTACTTTTTAAATATTTATCTAAGTCTTATAATTCATGTGTGATAGGTAAACTTGAGTTAATTCACCTCTTTTTTTAGTATAATTTTGTTTTTAATTTTATTATTTAATATTAAATTAATTAAAAATATAATTTAATAAAAAAATATTCATTTTTTATAGAGTTATTAACATCTCACCAAGTTGAATATTAAATAATTCTCACATTTATTTGTTCTGTGGGCAATTTGATTGCTGATCCTAGGAAGAAAGGCTTCCGCAAGAAATCTAGCAAAATCATATTTTGCTGAAATCTGAACATGTTGGGACAACATTCATAATTAATTTTGGCAAATCGCCACGGACTTTTTCCTGATTTATTTTCTGTATCTGATGAAAACAAGAAAGCAGAGTAAGTAGTCAGAACTGATCCCAATTTCCTTACAGAGATCCACTCAGAAAAGCATATTAAAAAGCAGATCTCTTAAGAACTTTGAACAATTGAAAAGATGGAGAAGGACTTCTCATAAGGTTAGTCACTTTTCTTGTCTGTCCCATTGTAGTTTGTTGTGCAAGATTCACAAAAGTCATTGAGCAATTACGTTGCACATCAAATTAATTAACATAGTTTCATTTCATTTTCTCTTTTCCTTTTTTCACTCTGCTTTAAATCAGATAGGTACAAAATGTAGTTGTCTTTGGATATCAGACATGGGAAAAAAGAAGTATAGATAACTAAAAGCTTTCTGGAATCAGATTTATCTTATTGCTGTTACTCATCTCCTGCATGTTGAGAAAATGACAATATGCATGCAAAGAGTGTGGTGATGGGTGAAGGACTTAAGAACAGTTTCGAAGCTGAACAGCATGCTTCACATTTCTATATCCTTTGATAATTTCTGCGTGCATCGAGCGTTTTGCTTAGATTTAGTTATGTTGAAACAAGATCTAACGAACATGGGATCTTGAAAACTGACAGAAACAATATAATTCCAAATTGATGTAGTTCGATCTGGCCTTCATATCTAATGTCTGGTTTACTTTTTTCCAGAAAAAAGAAATGGATAGCATTTTAGTCTTATTCATGTGAAGGAAGATTCTCATTCTTATTGCTGTTGCTCATCTCCTGCATGTTGAGAAAATGACAATATGCATGCAAAGAGTATGGTGATGGGTGAAGGACTTAAGAACAGTTTCCAAGCTGAACAGCATGCTTCACAATTCTATATCGTTTGATAATTTCTGTGTGCATCGAGCGTTTTGCTTAGATTTAGTTATGTTGAAACAAGATATAACGAACATGGGATCTTGACAACTGACAGAAACAATATAATTCAAAATTGATGTAGTTCGATCTGGCCTTCATATCTAATGTCTGGTTTACTTTTTTCCTGAAAAATGAAATGGAAAGCATTTTATTCTTATTCATGTGAAGGAAGATTCTCATACATTAATGAGAATCTTTCATATCTCAACATCCTTTTGGAATCACAAGATTGAAAAAAGGCTAAGTGATAATTGAAAGCGAAGCAAACAATCAGCCCTTCGGGGTAAAGGCAGTGCTTCTTGAACTAAATGGAGTCACCAATAACTCGGCAACTTAGACCGACCCTGCAACGCAGAGCCACTGTCCTACAAAGAGAGCATTGCAGTTGAGATTGGGGTTGATAGCATCAAAGGATGCAGCTGTCAAATTAAAGGACTGTGCAATGGCAAAACAAGTGTCTCCACTAGCTGCTCCAACCACTTCATCACATTCTGGGGTACTTTTGGCGGAGAAACCAGCAGCTGCTCATCAGACATTGTTTAACATTTGAAAGAAAATGAAGTCAATATATTTCATGAAAACATAAGTTAGTATTTAATGCTATCTAAAGTACTTACTGCCAAGAATGCGACTTTCAGCCATGGAGATAATGAGGAGAAAGGAGAGAACCAAGATTGAGCTCAAAACAAAGGCTGATATGATTGAAAAGATGGAGAAGGACTTCTCCGGTTTCCCTGGGCCATTTTAAGAAATGTGTGTTTTCCTTCCTCTCTAGTAGATACTCAGTTTATTCTTTTCAGTTTTGTGGGTTACAGACTCTCATGTCTAGCACTTCTATTTATACTACAATTTTCCATTGTTAATGATGAAACCAAGAAATAAATCCTAAATTCACTGTTGTTGTAGTTCTCACAAGGTGGCCGGCGCCGGCTTCTGTAAAATTTGCGATGCTTTTCTTGTGATTCTCTTAGTTTGACATGATTGTTTTTACTAAGCATCCAATGTTTAATATTCAAACAGCCCAAGCAGTGGACCTTGAAAGATCGTATCTCTCATAGAGTCTCAAGTGATGCTTTTGCGCTTGTTAGCGCGGCGCACCACGCTAATTAATGGGTTTAGCAACAGTTTGAACTATGTTTTTTAAAAGTTAATTTTTTTTGGTTAAAATTTAATATAATTTAATATTTTGAATTATGTTAATATGCTGATATTAAAAATAATTTTTAAAAAATAAAAAAATATTATTAACATGTATATAAAAATTTATTTAAAAAGCAAAAAC
This sequence comes from Populus euphratica, assembly GCF_000495115.2. Taxonomy (NCBI): domain Eukaryota; kingdom Viridiplantae; phylum Streptophyta; class Magnoliopsida; order Malpighiales; family Salicaceae; genus Populus; species Populus euphratica. The sequence goes on along the minus strand of NW_011501405.1, from coordinate 11,434 downwards.
TATTTCAAATCACTAGTTTAAATATAATTGTTAATTACTGTGATTGTGATAATTAAAGGTAATTCTAAAATATTCTTTATTATCAGTTTATAAGCCCAAGAGGTTAATGTTTCAAGCATTAAAGATTGAATTGAAACAACCAGGCGCTTGTGTTGGATCAGATCATGTCGAAACAACTAGCCCGATTTTTCAATTTGTTCATTTCTTTTACTCTAAGGGCATGGTTGATTGGCCAAGCGTTTGTGCACAAGACTAGCTAAATCCTTCGATTGAGTGTTATCTTTCAGATTGCATTGAATATGCTGCCTTATCTACTGCTTGTCACCAGGAATTCACCTCATCAATTCAGCTAGCCGACCTTTGAGAAATCCTTAAGGAATCAGGAATCCTTTTCTAACCAGGAAAAACATCTGTCAACCGATATTCTATGCCTATAAATCCACAAACAAAGAGTCATGTATTTCCACAAACCCTAGCTGCTAGATTCGCTGTCTTAATTACCTTCTTCGTTTTCTCACAAACCCTACTGCCCTTCTTTCTCTCCCAACTCAACCATGGACACTCACATCGATTACGACTTTATTGTCAGATTAAAACCCAAAACAAATAGAAACTCACAACACGTCAATTGTGACCAACCACTACAAAAGGTACCAGCAACGTTTCCTGTGAACTTCTTGCTTTACAAGCGACCGATCTACTACTCTCTTCATGGAGTGGCGTTCTCCGCAACAGATAGAAGACCCGAGTCCATAAGCCGCAAAATTATTCACATTCCGGTTGGAGATTCACTGTGTCATCACATCAATGATTTCAAAGGGATCTTGACCGACATCGGCATCCCTGGAATCAAGATATCACAGATACTAATCGAAATTGCAACCAAGGCGCACGGCATTGATACTTGTAACGGCGTGCTCATGCTTGTCGCAATACGGAAGACAGTCTATCATGAAGCTAGACTTCGTAATGAAGAAGATGATATTGGTAGAGCTGAGAGGGAGTCAATGGAGGTTGAGGCGAAGCCAATCCCGGCCACCAAGTCCTCTATTGATGCATTGGAAAGGGTGGTTTTGGACGCCTCGGCGTCAGCGAGAGACTGCACTGTTTGTATGGAAGATATTGACGCAGGGAGTGAAGCAATTCGGATGCCGTGCTCGCATGTCTATCACTCAGATTGCATTGTTAAGTGGTTGCAAACTAGTCACATGTGTCCTCTTTGCCGCTATCATATGCCCTGTGAATACTTGTGAACATGATCATCAGCACCAACTAGCTTTTCTGTGTCCTGTTTAGGTTTTAGCCAACTCTAAAATGCTAAGGATTGGATTGTTTGTATACCGCTTATGTTTGAAACAATTTAATCAGTTATTAAGCTTTGATTTCATCAGCTTTTTTCTTTTCTTTTCTTAATTATAGCTATAATTAAAATTCTCGATCTTTCAATCTTTATCCTTGTTTTCTTTTAAAATTAAAAAAAACTATAATTGCTAAGATTTTTTTTATTACTGTATGCCAAATATAAATCATTATGGATCCGAATAGTAAAATAACAATATTCTTCTCTTAGAAAACAAATTATTAAGACTTTTAATGGAGTAATATGGTCTTTTCCTGTGATCCCAAAGCCGTTGTCAAATTGATTGGAGAGAGGATGATCTTTTCAATATTTTTAAAACACGGGTAAATCAATGAATTACCCCTAAATTCAATTTTTTAAATAGATATTTATAAGTTTTTTTTGCATTTTCATTATTTAAATTACAGTAAAATAATTTAATTACTTTTAAAATATAAATCTTTTGAACTAGCATCTAGGGTTGTTTTCAAATTTTAATTCTAATTTTTTAGTTATAATTAAGTTGAATAATAGATAACTTGATATTTTAATAAATATAAAATATTATTTAAAAATAAAAAGTGTTTATCACAAACAATGAATGTGGGATACCCCTGCACCATTTGGACGATGAGTGAGGGATCGTGTGGTGACCAAACATTGATTTTTATTGAGGGTTTTAATCATCTCGGTTACCTTTTTATCTTTTAACAATACGTGTAACCAATGGAACTTCGGTTGGCACTGACAACATTTTTTTTTCTTTTTAATTTTCGCATTAGAATTTCCAAATTTTCAAAGCAACCTTTCAATTTGATTTTTTTTTTAATTTTGATTTTTTTTATTATTTATTTTAATTGAAATAATTTACAAATTAAAATCTTTTTTCAGTTTCAACCTTTTTTATTTTTATATCAAATTTGATTTTTATTTTTTATTGTTATTTATTTTATTTAAGATGGTTCTTAAAATTGAATTTTTCTTCCAATTTTATTATCCTTCATTTTTTCCTTATCATATTTGATTTTTATTTTTCTTATTATTGTTTTTTCACTTTGATAATTTTTTTAATTGATTTTTTATTTCATCATTCTACATTAAATTTATTTTTATAGAATTTTTCATTACTTCTAAAGATGACATGAGTTATCTTGATTTTTTTATTTATTGTTATTTATTAAATTTAGCTTTTAAAAATAAAATTTGCATGGGGAGAGGGTTGAAGGTGTTCCTTTTCAAGCACGGGGAGATAATTTTTTTCTGTTTATCAGCTTCCTTGTGGGGAGATTTATTACTCTTGATACTTCCCGGTACAAGAAGCTAAAGTTTGGTGCAGGCAGGATTTTATTAGTTACTTCGTTAATGGAGTTTATTGCCAGAACTGTAAGTGTTGATATAGAGGGTTCAGTCTATTCTATAAAAAAAACAAAAGAACCTTGCCCAGAAGTTAATCGAAGCTGGGTGGATAAGAAAAAACCTAAAGAGAAGTAAGCAAGAAAAGATGTTTCTTCTTCTTCTTCTAAGAGATCTCAAAGCTTGAATGAGAAGTTTCCCAGTCCTATGGAAGATTGTGTTAATTGGATTTATGGAATGTGGTGATGAACCGAGGGATGCAAGTTTAAAAAGTGTTGGCGAAGATAGTACAGATGGATCTTGTGAAGGCCCAGATGATGTTCAGCTCGCCTATCCAGTACTGTTATGTATTAATCAAGAATGAGAAAAAAGGATGTTGAACTTGACTCAGAAAGTCAAGTGCGAGATGGGAGATTACCCGACAGTGGGTCTAAGGATGCAGGCCAGATACAGAGTCTAATGGTAGATCAAACCTATTTGTCATTGGTTCCTCTTATAACGAGAGGTGCTTCTCTTTCCACTCTTTCAGATCGGAAG
>NW_011501405.1:0-7201 GCF_000495115.2 Populus euphratica | reverse complement strand
TGAACATCTATGTGTTTTGTTCTTGAATGAAACGCTGGATTCCTTGCAATATGCAAGGCACTTTGACTATCACAATACAAAAGAATATTCTCTTGTTTGTGCCCGAGCTCCTTCATAAGTTTCTTCATCCATATTGCTTCTTTACAAGCTTGTGTAACTGCCATGTACTCAGCTTCTGTTGTGGATAACGCTACAACAGTCTGTAGTTTAGAGACCCAGCTCACAGCTCCTCCTGCAATTATGAACACATAACTTGTAGTGGACTTTCTTTTCTCAAGGTCACCAGCAAAATCTGAATCAACATAACCTCTGATAGTAAATTCTAATCCTCCATAACATAATGCAGCATCTGAGGTACCCTTGATATATTTCAAGATCCTCTTAATAGTATTCCAATGCTCTCTACCAGGATTTGCCATGTATCAACTAACTGCTCCCACTACTTGTGCAATGTCTGGTCTTGTACATATCATGGCAAACATTAAACTTCCCACTGCTGATGCATACGGTACTCGAGACATCTCCATCCTCTCTGCTTCATTGCTAGGAGACATACTTGAGGATAATTTGAAGTTAACAGGAAGTGGGGTGGAAATTGGCTTACAATCTTGCATGTTGAAGCGTCGTAAGATCTTCTTTAAATAATTCTTCTAAGAAAGCCAAATCTTCCTCTTACTTCTGTCTCGGTAAATTTGCATCCCTAGAATCTTGTTTGCTGGTCCCAGGTCCTTCATATCAAACTCCCTAGCCAACTGTGCCTTCAATTCTTGGACTCGATCTTTGTTGGGGCCTATCACCAACATGTCATCCACATACAACAACAAAATGATGAAATCTTCTTCAAACCTCTTGTAATACGTACAATGGTCTGAACTGAGTCTGTTGTACCCAAGGCTAATTATGAAGGAATCAAATCTCTTATACCAACACCTCGGCGCCTGTTTGAGACCGTATAGAGATTTGTTCAACCTACAAACCAAGTTCTCCTTGCTTGTTTCAACAAAACCCTCTGGTTGAAGCATATAAATTTCTTCTTCAAGTTCTCCATGAAGAAATGCAGTTTTCACGTCTAACTGCTCCAAGTGAAGATCAAATATAGCACATATTGCCAAGACTACTCTGATTGTCGTAAGTCGTACCACTGGAGAAAATATCTCATTGAAGTCTATTCCTTCTTTCTGAGCATATCCTTTCACCACCAATCTCGCACGATACCGCTCCACTTGATCATTGCCATCACGTTTTATCTTGTAAACCCATTTGTTGTCAATGGCCTTTCTTCCTTGTGGTAGTGGAACAAGATTCCAAGTATTATTCTTGTGCAAAGCTTCAATCTCCTCTTGCATTGTTGTCATCCACATAGACACATCTGTGCTTTTGATAGCCTCATGGAAAGTTGATGGCTCTCCATCCTCTGTTAAAAGACAGTATGCAATGTTACTTTCAGTAACATATTCTGAGTGCTAAGCCGGTGGTCTTCTTTCACGAGTCGACCGCCGAACTTCAGAAGTTTCAGACTCTATTTGTTCTTGCTCTTCATGCTCTAGTACAGCTTCAGAAGAAGCATGATTCTGAGTATTTTCCACATGGACTGCTGTGGTCTCCTTTAGAATGCTATTATGTTCTTCCTTTTGCATTTGATCTTCTGCAAATATGACATCTCTGCTAATAACTACCTTGTGGGTAGTGGGATCCCACAAGCGATACCCCTTCACTCCATCAGCATATCCCAAGAATATACATTTTCTGGATTTTGAATCCAGCTTGCTAACTTCTTGTGTATTGTACATCACGTACACAAGACTTCCAAATATATGCAATCGAGAATAATCAGCTGGTTTTCCAGTCCACATCTCCATCGGTGTCTTTAGCTCAATTGCGGTTGATGGAGATCGATTTATCACATAACAGGCGGTATTGACTGCTTCTGCCTAGAATGACTTTCCTAGACCTGCAGTCTTCAACATTGCTCTTGTTCTTTCTAATAGAGTTCTGTTCATCCGCTCTGCCACTCCATTTTGCTGTGGAGTGTATGCCGTTGTGAATTGCCTTTTGATACCTTCATGTTGACAGAAGTTATCAAATTCATCACTGGTATATTCTCCTCCATTGTCAGTCCTCAAACACTTGATTCTTTTTTCAGATTCAAGTTCCACCCGCGCTTTGAAAGTTTTAAAGACTGTAAGCACATCTGTCTTCCTTCTAATTGGATACACCCAACATCTTCTGGAGAAGTCATCTATGAATGATACAAAGTATCTTGCTCCTCCCAAGGATACAACCGGTGCTTGCCAAACATCAGAGTGAATCAGGTCTAAGATGCATTTGCTCTTAGTTGTTGATGTGCCAAACTTCAACCTGTGTTGTTTACTTGTAACACAGTGCTCACAAAAAGGTAAAGTAACCTTTATAAGCCTAGGGAGTAACTTCTGATCAGAGAGAACCTTTAAACCTTTTTCTGATATGTGACCTAGTTTTTGATGCCACATCATCGTCTTCTCTTCTGCAGGACTGGCTGATGCGATTGACGCTTCTGCCTCATGATGTGTTTCTCCCATTAATGCAAATACATTTGTAACTGTCTTTCTTGCCTTTAAAACCACCAGCGCTCCTTTGATGATTTTCATAATTCCATTGTCTGTTCGGATCTTACAGCCAAGACTATCAAATTGTCTTATAGACAAAAGATTCTTCTTTAAGTCTTTCACATGTCGCACTTCTGAAATAGTACGAATTAAGCCATCATACATCTTCAATTTGATGGTGTCAATGCCGACAATCTCTAAAGCATGATTATCACCCATGAACACTTTACCTCCAGAGATGGGTTTATATGTATGGAACCAATCTCGATTAGGAGTCATATGCCATGTTGCTCCTGAATCCATTAGCCAGACCTCAGTGAGCTCTTCTGTATCTGTAGAGATTGTCGCTGCTTCACTATATAAAATCTCTCCATCTTCTGAGGTGCTCGCAACACATCCTTGAGATTTTGATGACTCTACAGTATTCTCTATACCCTTTTTAAACCAACAATCCCTTTTGAAGTGCCCTTTTTTGCCACAGTTGTAGCATTTCACAACCTTCTTACTTCTTGATTTGGACCTCCCCTGCTTTTGACTCCCATTAGAGTCACGCTCCGTTGATCTTCCTCTTGACATCAACAATGCCTCTGCTTGGTTTGAACTGTTTCTGTCTCCTTTATTTTTGCGCCTATTTTCTTCTTCTAAGATAGCGGCTGCAACATCATCGAAGACTAGATAATCTGAGAGGATATTATTTGTCAAGTTGATAATGGGCTGATCATACAAATCAAGAAGACTTTGAAGTAGAAGCTCTACACATTCATTTTTCTCTATTTGCTGACCCAATGTAGTGAGTTGTGAAAATAGAGTTCTTATTGTGTTGATGTGGTCAGTCACCGACGTAGTTTCTGCCATTCGAAGGGTATAAAGTCTCCGCTTTAAGAAAATCTTATTGTGCAAAGACTTGGACTCGTATAGCTTTGTTAGAGTCTCCCATATCTCCTTAGCTGTTTTCTTTTCCGCCACACTTGATAATACTTCATCGGCTAATGCTAAATGTATGTTAGCAATAGCATTACCATCCATCTCATTTCATTTTGCATCATCAATGATCTCCGCGGGTCGATCCCCAATTGCTGTCAAGCAATTGTCTTTCCTTAAGATTGCCTTGATTCTCATTTTTCACAGTGAGAAATTGCTCCCATTAAATCTCTCAATCTCGTACTTTGCTGCCATTATATTCACCGAGATCTATTCAGCTATCACTATTTCACAGGTCTGTAACGTATATAGAAATAGTATCGTGTGAATAATACTTCACTAAGTAAGTTCCCAGAAAAGATTGGAGGGGTCACAAACGGTCCCGCTTAAAACCCAATCTCCTTAGAAAGAACTTCTTAGACTGTATTTAATCACCGCACTGACTTTCTATATACGCCAACAGTAACCTTCGTGAACAGTACCGTATAGATGAATAATGTCGTATAGGTGAATAGCACCGTAAGCATGAATAACTTTGTATATTAACAACACCAACCAAAAGGCTCTGATACCACTGTTAGGATGCTGGCATGCAAACCCGACAAGATAAAAGATAAGAGACAGGATAAAATGAGAAATGGAACACACAAGAATTTACGTGATTCACCCAATTGGGGAAATGGAACACACAAGAATTTACGTGGTTCACCCAATTGGGCTACGTCCACAGACAAGTATAGAAGGATTTTACTAAGTAATGTGGGAATCACAACCTCTCTCTAATAATAGGAGAACAACTAAGAATCTCTCTATTATTAGGAGAAAACACCTCACTTACTCTATCACAAATACCTCACAATTTTGTGGGATTACTCTCTCTTCACTCTCTTCTTCTTCTCTCTATTTTGGTGTGCATATAGGCTTGAATGCATTGCCTATTTATAGGCAAGAGTGAGGGTATAATGGTCATAAATTTAGGAGGAATATATGCCTAACAACTCATCCTCCACTCATACTTCACCAATTACAACTCATCTCCCACTCAAATTCCATTAATTATGCCACCTAATTAAATGGCTTTACATATCTCTGCTGATGGAATCAGGAGAACGAACATGGTGCTATGCTTGGTTCAAGATAATTATGGTGTGGGAAAACAACTCAACTCAGATTCGAGGCAGACACAACAATTCTCCAAAACCAGTAGAGAGGAGGCACATCAGATGGCAGACCAACTTGCGAAACGAACGGCTTGCTTGCAAACAGCAATGTTTAAGAGGTCATGGGCATCCCCAAAAACAAGCAATCAGAGATGCTACCCGAAATTTCATATAGGGATTTTGGCATTGATACTTCTCATGATGTCTTCATGATGGTTTATATATCGATAAGAAGAAGATACATTAATAATAATAATAATATTCTGTTTTTTTTTTGTTATGATCTACCTTAAGGGAATATGCAGGAACTGTAATTGTTGGATAATCCAAAGAATCCAAGAGCAATGGTTGTTGCAATTTGAAGGGCCTTCTGTTTTCTTATTGTCATAACGCATTTTCCAAACAAGAACAAAGGTTACTAATAAATCAACAACAAGACGTAATTTATAGTTTTAAAAGAAAAAACATAAATCAACAAAGGAACTAAATGGAGTTCTTCATCTCCTTATCCATATATACTGTCATGCAATATATTTATTCCGAAATGCCTTGGAGAGAACAAGTAAATGATCAGCAGCAACTTGTTAATTTAGTCTTTAAGCTGATCCAGCAACACACAGCCACTGACCCACAAAGAGAGCATCACAGTTGAGGTTAGGGTTGATAGAATCAAATAACTCAGTGGTCAAGTTGAATGATTGTGTAATGTCGAAGCAAGTCTGTCCACTGCCTACTCCAAACACTTCATCACATTCTGGGGTTTTGGCCTTGAAAGAACCTGCCACTGCTTATCGATTTTTAACATTGAAAAGATTACTGTCAACATTTCATGAAAGTTGATTAAATGACTTCACACAAAAGCATATAACATGAGAAAATATTATGGAACCTCACTTTTGTCAATCCACTGGTATTATAAAGAATATTAATATGAAATACTTACACCCAAGAAATCGGCTTTCAGCCATGGAGACAATGAGGAGAAGAGAGAGCATCAAAATTGAGCTGCCAAACAAGGCTGACTTGTGGTTTGCCATTTCAATGTTTTTCTTTCCTTTCCTTTTCTCCCCCTCTCCAATGGTGGATTGTATTTGCAGTGAGATATGACTTCCCATATGCCTCATATTTATTGTACAATGTGCATTGATGAAGCCAAGAACAAACCAAAAATCATTGTTATGTTAGTTTCGTCCAAGGGGCCGGCTGTAATCTATAAAATAAGCATGTGTCCTCTTACTCTTTGTTCTTTGGATATCTCATACCAAATATGACCGATGTAGTAACGATCACATAGATATAATGGATTTTTTTAAAATAATAATAATAATGTTCCCAAGCTTATATAATAATAATAATAATAATAATAATAATCAAATGTATTAATTAAAAAAATCATTTAGAAGATCACCCTAAAAAATCTTGTATTCCTTCTGATAGTTGTTGGAACCGGTTTTTTAGTGTTGCTCATGATTACTAGTTGTTAGGTTAATTTATGGGTTATAAGTTAATTTAAATCAATTAATTTTTTTATGAAAATAAAATTGTTTTGTATTTTTAAAAGTATTATAGTGTTGCTCAAGTTGGGCTAGGTTAATTTGATCAAATCAATATATTTTGTAATTTAAATTAAAATCTAACCTATATAAAATTAAATTTTAGATGATATATTTTTAAGATCAACTAGACAAATTAAAAACGAATTCAATAACTATATTTCCTTTCAACATAAAAATGTTTATATTCCTCACCATAATAATGATGCTTACATCAATAGAACATTAGTTTTCGATTATAAGTATGTCAAGTTCTACTTCTTATTTAGCAAAGTATATGTAATAGGGATTAAAAATCCTTAATTAAGTTTAAATACATAGACAATGTCAAAGAATTAATATAAATTTATTTTTAATTTCTCATTTAGTAGTTTAAATATTTAGCTTAAATTATTTTTTTTTAGTATAATTATAAAAATTGAAGATGGATTGAGACATATACTAAAAAAAAAAAAGCCTAGAAATGAAAAATGAAATATTAAGTATGTTTTTACTATGGTTTTCAAAATTAAAATTAAAATTGAGGGTTTCTTTATTTCTTTTATTTTTTCTCTAACATTAAATATACTAGGTATTGATCATAATTCATTTTGATTTATTTTTTATAAATTTATTTTAGTTTCTTGACTCAAATATCAAATTTTGTAAGTTAACTATGTTGATTTGAATTATTATTATAACTTTTTTTTCTCAACCTTATCCTTTATAATTGAGCTAATTATTGGACTTTGTAATTATTTTTTAATTTTTTATAAAATTATTATAATCTTATGATCTATATCACAAATTTCGTGAGTTAGCTAGATTGATTTGAGATTTTTTTTTTGTTTTTTAAATAGAATATTTTTTTAAATTGAATTTATTAAGAATTTAACTTTATAATTTTTTTAATTTACTTTCTATTAAATTATCAGGGCCTTTTAACCTAGGTTTTGTGGGTTAATTGTAATTTACTTAAGCCATTTTTTAATTTAATTTGTTT
>NW_011501412.1:0-44125 GCF_000495115.2 Populus euphratica | reverse complement strand
CAAGCATCGAAAATGTTGATGCGAATCTTTTGTCAACAACGACAACAGATTCGACATCTAACATCACACCATTCGATGATTACTTTCCTAACGAATCCTTACTTTCTCTTAGTCCAATGCCTTGGTATGATAAAAATATCAATTTTCTTGCTTTAGGAGATTTGCCAACTGATTGGAGTACTCAAGACAAAGAAAAGTTTTTGAACGAAGTGAAGAGCTTTTATTATGATGACCCTAACTTATTCAAATATTGTCCTGACCAAATATTTCAAAGATTCATTCCCGACAATGAGGTAAGTAGTGTCATTAAACTTTGTCATTCTGAAGCATGTGGAAGTTATTTCTCGTCAAAAAAGATAGCTACAAAAATCTTTCAAAATGGATTTTATTGGCCCACCATATAAATTTGGACTTCTTTGTTGTTGCTACAATTTGGACTTGATAATGGCCTTTTTAGATCTTGGGCTCCATATGAAAGTTGTAGGCCTATGTCTTACCTTTCCATCCATATAAATTGGACCTAAATCTGAGTTATATAGCTCCAGATATGACCAAATTACCGAATAGTGTTCTGGTATGGATTGCACCGACATCTCTTTTTGGAGTTTAGCCATCTCTTTGTCTTTGCAATTTAAGTTCTTAAAGTCATCAATCAATATTTTCATTTATGTGATAGACCTGCATTTAAAATGAACATTTACCATAAATTAAAGGTATCTTATATTATTAGATATATTATTATAAAACATGCTTTAGTTAAGGAGTTATTGATACTTCAAGTGCAAAATGATGATATAAAACCATGATAAAGATGCACTTTTAAGTACTAATCACACCCCTCAACTAGCTTATTACTAGTCCCTAGTAATCAAAGTGTTGAAACAATTTGCAAATTTCACAAAGCAAGGTATTCATCATTTAACTTCCATTAATCTATCCAGATAAACAAACTCTCATTAAATTTATATATCTGCTCAATATCTCTTAACAAGATATTAATAAACCTTTCTTTTGTGCTCAATGTATCAACACATAATTATGGGGCTTTTCTTGGAAGAAAACAAAATTTTTGTTCTAATGTTTAAGGTTAACTTCCTTGGGTTAGGATTTCTATTTTTGTCTTTTTTTTTTTTTAACTTTATATACATATACTTTAAAAACATCATGCATCTTTAACCCTTGTAACGAGCTTTCAACTAATGACTCCCAGACCAGTTGGTCTTAGGGAATTAGGTGTTAAGACACCCCTACGAGCTTAGTAACTCGGGTCGCAAATACTGATATGTAGATAGTGCAATGCTTGATTCCCTTAAGCTTTTCTCCTCAACCCATGTAACAAGCGTTGGGCCAATAGCTCCCAAGTCAGTTGACTTTAGGGTATTAGGTGTTAAGACACCCCTACGGGCTTAATTGCTTAGGTTAGGGAGGCTACGAAACCAAACTTATCTACATTTTTATTATCATCATTTTTTTTTCTTTTTCTTTTTTTTTTCTTTTTCTTTTTTTTGTATTATATACAATCCCTTTCCCTTAGTTGTTACCTTTAACAAAAGAACATAAATAATGTAATAATCCAATATGCAACCCACAATCATATGTTAAAGTGTGTGTGTGTAAATCAAGGTTTAAGAATACATGTTAAATAAGTATATGAGCAGAATTAAGTGGTAACAATACAAGAGTTTGTAAACCTGAATATTTCAGGAAGTATTATAATAGACCTTGTTAAGAATGATTACTAAGATGCGTCTCAAGAGTCACTTTAACAAAAGAGCTCCTTTACTCTGCCATCCTAGTAACAACAATTATGCACATGCTTTATGAAATGAAAAATAATTTTTTTTTTTATCAACTACTACCCTCTCCCGCCAACCAAAACGAGACATTGTCCTCAATGTTCTAAGGTAGAAAGATAGAGTATAAAAGATATCACCTAAAATAACGAACATTGACAAAACCTGAAACACACTAAAACAAAAATAAGAAATAACAAAACACAATAATAAAACCAAAAGACACAAGTTTTTACAAACAAAAAAAAATTCAAATCGCAGTTGTGAATGTGGCTCACATCTTCCCTTGGTTTTACGTCCAAGAACAGCTTAAACGCCCTCAATGGGTCGGGGATAGGCTTCCCATCTAGTTTTCTTAAAAACTGGCAAACATGGTCTTTTTTAGTCAGATTCCCAAGACTAAGTCAAGTATGTTCTTTATGAAAAGGGGTTCATAAGTCATGAATTACACGATGCTTATCTCGACTATGATGAGACTTAAGAGTCAATAGAAGATTATCTAAAGACTCTCTGTGTTTTGAAATAAATCCCACCTTTTGACAATTTTCATAGTTTTTGCGGAATGCATCTAACTCCTTGAATATGATGGGCCAGTAAAATTCACTTTGTAAGATTTCTACAATCCTTTTTTTTTATGAGAAATGATCCCCACATGCCTTAGAGTAACAAAATTTAATGAAATTACTTACCTCATTGTCGAGAATGCATTTTTGAAATATTTGATCAGGACAATAATTAAATAAGTAAGGGTCATCCCAATAAAAATTTTGCTCATTGCTCAAAAATTTTCTTTTGTCTTCAATACTCCAATGAGTTGGCAAAAATCCTGAAGCAAGAAAATTGATATTTTTAGCAAACCAAGGCATTGAATTAAGAGAAAGTAGAGATTCATCAGGAAAGTAATCATCGATTGGTGTGATGTCGGGTGTCGAATCTGTTGTCACTTTTGATAAAAGATTCGCATCAACCTTTTCGATGCCTTTTTCATCCTCAATTTCTTCCTGATTGGTCATGGCATGAGAAAATGGAAGTGCTGGCGGAGAATCAGTCGTTTCTTTGCAATTTTCAGATTCAACCCCTTCCTTTCCCTTAGAAATTGACTCATCATCTTTCTCATAAGGTTCAAGAGAGGGGTTTTTCAATAACCTTACCACTGCGTATAGTAGTGACTGATTTGACTTGATCCATGTGTTGGCTTCTAGAACTACTTGCATTTGCATTGTATTGCCCCTTAGGATTTTGTTGTGGTTGAGATGGAAACTTACCTTTCTCTTGGAAACTGAGAGCAGATGTGAATTTTGCAAGAGTATCTTTAAAATCTGTTATGCTTTGAGCAAGTTGAGTATTGATTGTCTCTTACTTTTCAATGAATGCATACAAAGTTTCCTCAAAATTTCTTGTAGGAGGTGGAGCATAAGGAGGTGCATATCCATGATAATTTTGGAAATTATGATGTGTTTGAAACTGTGGTTGTGAAGTTTGTGCATTGTCACTCTTCCAACTAAAATTTTGGTGATTTCTCCAACCAGGATTGTATGTTTGGGAGTATGGGTTGTGGTTGGGCCTTTGGAAAGTGTTTAAAGCATGGGCTTGTTCATGGAGACATTCCTTAAAAGAAGGCAAGGTTGGACAATCGTTGGTTGAGTGTTCATTTGTTTCACAGATTTGACACACAATGTTTTCAACAAATTTTAATTGACCACTCCTTTTCAATTCTAGTGCCTCGACTTTTTTAGCTAAAGATGAAAACTTGGCTTGAAGGTCATGATCTTCCCTAAAGTTGTACATACCTCCACTAGATGTATGAGGTTGAGTTTTACTCGGTGCCTCATATGTACCCGCGGTGTCCCAATTTTGAGCATTTTCAGCTAACAAGTCTAAGTACTCCATTGCTTCATCAGGGTCTTTATCTTCAAAAGTTCCATTGCACATCAATTCAACCATTTGCCTATCTTTAGGTGTTAACCCTTCATAGAAATGTGAAACCAATTTCCATGTTTCAAAACCATGATGAGGGCAAGTACTAAGCAAGTCTCGATACCTATCCCAACATTGGTAAAATGTTTCTCCTAGTTTTTAAGTGAAAGTGGTGATTTGTCTCTTGAAAGAGTTTGTTCTATGAGATGGGAAAAACTTCTTTAAAAATTGTTGTTGCATTTCATCCCAAGCACGAATGGATCCTGGTCTTAAATTTTGTAGCCATGTTTTAGCTTTATCTTTTAATGAAAAAGGGAAAAGCTTTAATCTGATGGTGTTCATGCTACAATTTAAATTATTATATGTGTTGCAGACCTCTTCAAATTCCCTTAAATGCAAGTATGGATTTTCTAAATCTAAGCCATGAAAAGAAGGTAAAAGTTGAATAATACCTGGTTTAAAATTAAAATGAGATGCATCAGGAGGAAAAACTATGCATGATGGTGCACTTGTTCTTGTGGGATTTATGTGGTCTCTAAGTGTTCTAGCACGGTTATTCTAATTATTTTCATTATTTTCATTATGAAGTGATTGATTATCTTTTTCGGCCATATTTTCTGAAAATGATGAGGATACCCGACAAAGTCTACCACTTGATGTACGTGACCACACTCTCATGCACGTGTAGGAATAAAATAAAAGGAAGAAGAAAATAAAAGAAGAAGAAATAAGAGAAAAGAAACAAAGTTATATACAAGAAAAGTGAAAAGAGAAAATAAAATAAATATTATAATTTATACAAAAACTTACCTCCCCGGCAACGGCGCCAAAAACTTGACACGACGAAAAGATTGATGTCTTCTCCCAAGTGCAGGAGTGTCGAACTAATAAATAACCCGGCAAGACCGGGGTCGAACCACAGGGAGGTTAATTGTACAAATTATAAACAACAATTATAAAACAACAACAACAACAACAACAATAATAATAATAATAATAATAATAATAATAATAATAATAGTAGTAGTACTAGTAATAATAATAAAGAAAGAGAAGAAGATGAAGATGATGAGAACTTGGAGATGGAAAATTAATGTAAGGATTAAACAATAATAATAACAAATGTCAAGGTTAGAGGTTCCACTAATGGTATATCAAACAAGTATAGTATAAACTCTTATTATTGAA
The DNA here is from genome assembly GCF_000495115.2 of Populus euphratica. NCBI lineage: Eukaryota > Viridiplantae > Streptophyta > Magnoliopsida > Malpighiales > Salicaceae > Populus > Populus euphratica. The sequence continues at coordinate 39,227 of NW_011501412.1, read as the reverse complement.
TTGGAAACCACACACAAAGGAGGTTCCAATCAGATTATATATTGTTAACATGATTACATTAGTTATCTTACTCAATTAATGCTAATACTTGTAAATCTCGTCAAGCATTCATGATTATAACTTATGTTAACAACAAATCAAGTTCCTTTCATAGCTCAGGTGTCGGTTATACCATACATTATGGGCTATGAAAGTGCCAAGCATTTGTTGTACCAAGTGTTATACAACATAAATCAAGATTAGTCATTTAACAAGCAAAGTATTAAATAGTGAACAAGATAACAAATATAAAACATGTTAGTATCAAACATTAAAGTCCATATTAAGTTTACATTATACTTATTCTTACACCATTAGTGTAACCTTTTCACCTTGACATAATTAACTTAGCTAGACATAATGAAAGAAAGCAAAATAGATAAACAAAATAAGAACATAAAAATTAACTAAGTAAAGGAAAGGAAATGAAAGGCATAAACTTAATATTAATGAAAGCAAAGCATAAACATTACAAAAAATACAAAGAGAGAAAGGAAGAGCATGATCTTGATCTGGAAACCAAGATGCCTAAATGCATGGCAAATGCCTCCTTTTATAGGCCAAAATTGGGAACTATTGATTTGATGACTAATTGATAAGTGGGTGACCAACTTTTGACTTGGTGACAATCCTTATCTTCTCTTGTCTGCCCAAAACGTCATTGATAACGTCAAACTTGGAGCTAGTTGCAAACATGAAAGTTGTATGCATTTGTCTCAGCTTTCTTGTGTAAAAACTTCAGCTCATTTGGACTTCTAGAACTCCAGATATGGCCAAAATACCGAACAGTGCTCGGGCTAGAAGATAGATTCGGGCTTCTTTGTTGTTGCTACAATTTGGACTTGATAATGGCCTTTTTAGATCTTGGGCTCCATATGAAAGTTGTAGGCCTATGTCCTACCTTTCCATCCATATAAATTAGACCTAAATCTAAGATCTGTAGCTCCAGATATGACCTAATTACCGAACAGTGTTCCGGTTTGGATTGCACCGACATCTCTTCTCTAAGTTTGACCATCTCTTTATCCTTGCAATTTAAGTTCTTCAAGTCATCAATCAATCCTTTCATTTATGTGATAGGCCTGCATTAAAAATAGACATTTACCATAAATTATAGGTATCTTATATTATTAGATATATTATTATAAAACATGCTTTGGTTAAGGAGTTATTGATACTTCAAGTGCAAAATGATGATATAAAACCATGATAAAAATGCACTTTTAAGTACTAATCACCAGGGTCTTTATATTTCAAAGCATTATTGTTTTGAAGAATAACACTTACTTGTTCGGCTAGAAAGGCTTTCTTTTTCACATTCAGTTTCCTCTTCACAGTGCATAGATCTTTCAAAAATTTAGCATAGGAAGGAACTTGTTTAGTAGCATCCAGCAAAGTAGGAAGGAACCTGTTTAATAGCATCCAGCAAAGGTATATTGATCCTTACCTGTTTGAAAATTTCATAAATTTCAGAATTGTGATTGACTTTCCTTTGTTTGGTCATGGCTTGAGGAAATGGAAGTGCTGGTGGTGAATCAGTCATTTCTTTGCAATTTTCAGATTCAACCCCTTCCTTACCCTTAGAGATTGACTCATCATCTTTCTCATAAGGTTCAAGAGAGGGTTTTTCAATAACCTTACCATTGCGCAGAGTAGTGACTGATTTGACTTGATCCATATGTTGGCTTCCGGAACTACTTGCATTTGCATTGTATTGCCCCTTGGGATTTTGTTGCGGTTGAGATGGAAACTTACCTTTCTCTTGGAAACTGAGATCAGATGTTAATTTAGCAAGAGTATCTTTAAAATCTGTCATGTTTTGAGCAAGTTGAGTATTGATTGTCTCTTGCTTTTCAATGAATGCATGCAATGTTTCCTCAAGATTTCTTCTAGGAGGTGGAGTATAAGGAGGTGCATATCCATGAGAATTTTGGAAATTGTGGTGTGCTTGAAATGGTGGTTGTGAAGTTTGTGCATTGTTGTTCTCACTCTTCCAATTGAAATTTGGGTGATTTCTCCAACCAAGGTTGTATGTTTGGGAGTATGGGTTGTGGTTGGGCCTTTGAAAACTGTTTAAAGCATGGGCTTGTTCATGGAGACATTCTTTAAAAGAAGGCAAGGTTGGACAATCGTTGGTTGAGTGTTCATTTGTTTCATAGATTTGACACACAATGTTTTCAACAGATTTTAATTGACCACTCTTTTTCAATTCTAGTGCCTCGACTTTTCTAGCTAAAGATGCAAACTTGGCTTGAAGGTCATGATCTTCCCTAAGGTTGTACATACCTCCATTAGATGTATGAGGTTGAGTTTTACTCGGTGCCTCATAAGTACCCGCAGTGTCCCAATTTTGAGCATTTTCAGCTAACAAGTCTAAGTACTCCATTGCTTCATCAGGGTCTTTATCTTCAAAGGTTCCATTGCACATCAATTCAACCATTTGCCTATCTTTAGGTGCTAACCCTTCATAGAAATGTGAAACCAATCTCCATATTTCAAAACCATGATGAGGGCAAGTACTAAGCAAGTCTCGATAGCTATCCCAACATTTGTAAAATGTTTCTCCTGGTTTTTGAGTGAAAGTGGTGATTTGTCTCTTGAAAGAGTTTGTTCTATGAGATGGGAAAAACTTCTTTAAAAACTATTGTTGCATTTCATCCCAAGCACGAATGGATCTTGGTCCCTCAACCATTTGCCTATCTTTAGGTGTTAACCCTTCATAGAAATGTGAAATCAATCTCCATGTTTCAAAACCATGATGAGGGCAAGTACTAAGCAAATCTCGATACCTATCCCAACATTTGTAAAATGTTTCTCCTGGTTTTTGAGTGAAAGTAGTGATTTGTCTTTTGAAAGAGTTTGTTCGGTGAGATGGGAAAAACTTCTTTAAAAATTGTTGTTGCATTTCATCCCAAGCACGAATGGATCCTGGTCTTAAATTTTGTAGCCATGTTTTAGCTTTATCTTTTAATGAAAAAGGAAAAAGCTTTAATCTGATAGTGTTCATGCTACAATTTAAGTTATTATATGTGTTGCACACCTCTTCAAATTCCCTTAAATGCAAGTATGGATTTTCCAATTCTAAACCATGAAAAGAAGGTAAAAGTTGAATAATACCTGGTTTCAAAATTAAAATGAGATGCATCGGGAGGAAAAACTATGCATGATGGTGCACTTGTTCTTATGGGATTCATGTGGTCTCTAAGTGTTCTAGCACGGTTATTCTCATTATTTTCATTATGAAGTGATTGATTATCTTCTTCAGCCATATTTTCTGAAAATGATGAGGATACCCTACAAAGTCTACCACTTGATGTACGTGACCATACTCTCATGCACGTGTAGGAATAGAATAAATGAAAAAAGAAAACAAAAGAAGAAGAAATAAGAGACAAGAAACAAAGTTATATACAAGAAAAGTGAAAAGAAAAAGAAAATAAAATAAATATTATAATTTATACAAAACTTACCTCCCCAGCAACGGCGCCAAAAACTTGACACGACGAAAAGATTGATGTCTTCTCCCAAGTGCAGGAGTGTCGAAGTAATAAATAACCCGGCAAGACCGGGGTCGAACCACAGGGAGGTTAATTGTACAAATTATAGACAACAATTGTAAGCAACAATAATAGCAATAATAACAACAACAATAACAACAACAACAATAGTAATAGTAATAATAATAATATTAATAGTAGTAGTAGTAGTAGAAGAAGTAGTAGTAGTAGTAGTAGTAGTAGTAGTAATAATAATAATAATAATAATAATAATAATAGTAGTAGTACTAATAATAATAATAATAATAATAATAATAATAATAATAATAAATAAAGAGAAGAAGAAGAAGATGATGATGATGAGAACTTAGAGATGAAATATTAATGTAAGGATTAAACAATAATACTAACAAATGTCAAGGTTAGAGGTTCCACTAATGGTATATCAAACAAGTATAGCATAAACTCTTATTATTGAATTGGAAACCACACACAAAGGAGGTTCCAATCAGATTATATATTGTTAACATGATTACATTAGTCATCTTATTCAATTAATGCTAATACTTGTAAATCTCGTCAAGCATTCATGATTATAACTTATGTTAACAATAAATCAAGTTCCTTTCATAGCTCAGGTGTCGGTTATACCATACATTATGGGCTATGAAAGTGCCAAGCATTTGTTGTACCAAGTGTTATACAACATAAATCAAGATTAGTCATTTAACAAGCAAAGTATTAAAGAGTGAACAAGATAACAAATATAAAACATGTTAGTATCAAACATTAAAGTCCATATTAAGTTTACATTATACTTATTCTTACACCATTAGTGTAACCTTTTCACCTTGACATAATTAACTTAGCTAGACATAATGAAAGAAAGGAAAACAAATAAACAAAATAAGAACATAAAAGTTAACTAAGTAAAGGAAAGGAAATGAAAGGCATAAACTTGATATTAATGAAAGTAAAGCATAAACATTACAAAAAATACAAAGAGAGAAAGGAAGAGCATGATCTTGATCTGGAAACCAAGATGCCTAAATGCATGGCAAATGCCTCCTTTTATAGGCCAAAATTGGGAACTATTGATTTGATGACTAATTGATAAGTGGGTGGACAACTTTTGACTTGGTGATAATCCTTATCTTCTCTTGTCTGCCCAAAACGTCATTGATAACGTCAAAACTGGAGCCAGTTGCAAACATGAAAGTTGTAGGCAATTGTCTCAGCTTTCTGGTGTAAAACATTCAGCTCATTTGGACTTGTAGAACTCCAGATATGGCCAAAATACCGAACAGTGCTCGGGCTGGAAGACAGATTCGGGCTTCTTTGTTGTTGCTACAATTTGGACTTGATAATGGCCTTTTTAGATCTTGGGCTCCGTATGAAAGTTGTACGCCTATGTCTCACATTTCCATCCATATAAAGTAGACCTAAATATGAGATCTATAGCTCCAGATATGGCCCAATTACCGAACAATGTTCCGGTTTGGATTGCACTGACATCTCTTTTCTAAGTTTGGTCATCTCTTTATCCTTCCAATTTCAGTTCTTAAATTCATCAATCAATCCTTTCATTTATGTGATAGGCCTGCATTTAAAATGAACATGTACTATAAATTAAAGATATCTTATATTATTAGATATATTATTATAAAACATGCTTTAGTTAAGGAGTTATTGATACTTCAAGTGCAAAATGATGATATAAAACCTTGATAAAAATGCACTTTTAAGTACTAATCAGTCACAAGCACACATCCACCTACAGAAATCAGAACTGATCCTTAAAACGAAACTCCAGTTTATATTCTGAATTTTTATCTTTTCTTAACTTTGGTTAATTAACGGATCCGCCGTATAACTAGCCCTAACCAACAAATAATCACAGTGTCCGCACTAATGATTTAAGCTAATGGCAGCCTTAAGATCTAGATAAATTCATTAATCTTAACAACCAAGTTGTCTGCTTGTGTTGCTTTGATCGAATGTTTTCTCTAAGTTTAATAACGTAGTTCCGCCACAATTATCAAGCTTAGTTGCTTCACAAGTTTATATACCCTAACTCCGGTTCTGATATCAAACTTAGCAATAGATTGTTCACAATAATAACTTAGAGTCCGCTCTAGCAATTATCAACAACAATCATAGAAAACATGCATAGGAAAACAATCATACTCATTCATAATACAAACTGAAAATAAATGAAGAATAAATCTCATAGTTCTTGAATTCTGAAAGTTTCTGCGTCCTTGCAACCAAGAAAAAAGCTTAGCCTTGCATATCTATTGAACAACTACTCCTAAAGATAAAAGAAAGCATTATTTCTAGTATGTAGAGAGGAGAGTTTGTGTTTCTTCACTTCTAGTTGCTACCACCTTTCTTTGATTCTATTGCACTCCTTCCTCTTCTTTCTTGGCTCTCTTGGTGTCTATATATAGGCTTCAATGGCAGCTCCTCTTGCTTTTTTATCAATAATGGTGGCTGCCAAACATGCCAAACTTTGACATTAATAGTCACCACAAACAACCCACCATTGTAGCCTCCTTCTTTGACAATGGCAGCATTCCAACTTGCAGCTGGTTTGTGGTTGGTGATTTGAGGTTGGTGGATTGAGGTTGGTGGCTAATTTTCTTGACCTTCTAGATTGATTTACTAGAGGGGCTAAATTGCTGAAATTATAACTTGGATGATAGTTTAGAAGCTTCGAAACATAATTTGGACTCATTTCTTCACGAAACCTGATTGCTGGCAGAATTCAGTTGTCATCTTTGAAAAATCATATCGCCCTCATATGACATCGTTTTTGGCTGAAAATTGGAGCGTTTCTAGACCTTTGAGTCAGGAATCCAAAACAATTGAGTTTGCATCAATGGGACTTCTATAGCTCCAGATATGGAATTTTGAATGGACAAAGGTCAATAGTGGCAGAATACGAGATTTGACTTTGAAGGATGTGATTTCCATGATCTTCCTCTTTGTATTTTTCTTGCATTACATTTCCAGAAAGGTATGGATGTTAGCTTTTTAGAGCCACTGGAATCACTTCATTTTGATCTCTAGAAATCACGCTCTGCACAAAACATCGACTGAACATCAAATCTGCCAATTATCTCCAATTTACTCCTTTTTGCATTTTTCATCCAAAAGTGCCTTCAAAACATAAAACAAAGAATATCAAGGCATTTTACATATAAAACATGGACAAAACATTAGGTAAATGTGGGTGAAACAATCGAATAATATGGTTACATCAATAGTCCAATAAGCTTTATGTTCAAGTTCCACAGGCAAGTCACAAGGTTTTTCATAAACTAGTTTATAAGGTGACATACCTAATAATATTTTATAAGTAGTTCTATAAGCTCAAAGTGCATCATTAAGTCTTAAAGACCAGCTTTGTCAGCTTTGTCAGTGTTCGTTATTTCAGGTGATATCTTCTATACTCTATCTTTCCACCTTAGAACATTGAGGACAATGTTTTGTTTTGGTTGGGAGGAGGGGTAGTAGTTGATACTTACAAAAAAAAAAACTTTTTACTAGCTATGTTTTCTATTTGCAAAACCATTGTTACTAAGATGATAGAGTCAAGGAGTTCTTTTGTTAAAGTGACTTTTAAGACGCTTCTTAGTAAACATTCTTAACAAGGTCTATTATAATACTTCTTGAAATATTCAAGTTTACAAACTCTCGCATTATTATCTATTGCTTCTGCTCATATACTCATTTAACAAGTTTTTTTAAGCCTTTATTTTCACACACACACTTTAACAAATGATTGTAGGTTACATATTGGATTATTGCATTATTTATGTTCTTTTGTTAAAGGTAACAACTAAAGGAAAGGGATAGTATATAATTTGCAAAACAAATAACAAAAAAAGAAACAAAAATAATGATAATAAATGTAATTAAATAAATAAATAAAAATGTAGAAAAGTTTGGTTTTGTAGCCTCCTTAACCTAAGCAATTAAGCCCGAAGTGCATTTTTTATCAAGGTTTTATGTCATCATTTTGCACCTGAAGTATCAATAACTCCTTAACTAAAGCATGTTTTATAATAATATATCTAATAATATAAGATACCTTTAATTTATGGTAAATTTTCATTTTAAATGTAGGCCTATCACATAAATGAAAGGATTGATTGATGAATTTAAGAACTGAAATTGAAAGGACAAAAAGATGACCAAACTTAGAAAAGAGATACCGATGCAATCCAAACCAGAACACTATTCGGTAATTGGGTCATATCTAGAGCTGTAGATCTCAGATTTAGGTCTACAGATTTAGGTCTACTTTATATGGATGGAAAGGTAAAACATAGGCCTACAACTTTCATATGGATCTTAAGATCTAAAAAAGCCACTTTCAAGTCCAAATTGTAGCAACAACAAAAAAGCCCGAATCTGTCCTCCAGCCCAAGCACTGTTCCATATTTTGTTCATATCTGGAGTTCTAGAAGTCAAAATGATCTGAATTTTGTACATAAGAAAGCTGAGACAATTTCCTACAACTTTTATGTTTTCAAATGGTTCTAATTTTGACGTTATCAATGACATTTTGGGCAGGCAAAAGAAGATAAGGATTGTCACCAAGTCAAGAGTTGGCCACCTACTCATCAATTAGTCATCAAATCAATAGTTTCCAATTTTAGCCTATAAAAGGAGGCATTTGCCATGCATTTAGGCATCTTGGTTTCCAGATCAAGATCATACTCTTGCTTTCTCTCTTTGTATTTTTTGTAATGTTTATGCTTTGCTTTCATTAATATCAAGTTTATGCCTTTCATTTCCTTTCCTTTACTTAGTTAACTCTTATCTTATTTGTGTTCTTATTTTGTTTGTTTATTTTTCTTTCTTTTATTATGTTTAGCTAAGTTTATTATCTCAAGGTGAAAAGGTTACACTAATGGTGTAAGAATAAGTATAGTGTAAACTTAATATGGACTTTAATGTTTGATACTAACATGTTTTGTATTTGTTATCTTGTTCACTCTTTAATACTTTGCTTATTAAATGACTAATCTTGATTTATGTTGTATAACACTTGGTACAACAAATGCTTGGCACTTTCATAGGTCATACTATATGGTATAACCGACACCTAAACTATAAAAGGAACTTGATTTGTTGTTAACATAAGTTATAATCATGAATGCTTGACGAGATTTACAAGTATTACCATTAATCGAATAAGATGACTAATGTAATCATGTTAACAATCTATAATCAGATTGGAACCTCCTTTGTGTGTGGTTTCCAATTGAGTAATAAGAGTTTATACTATACTTGTTTGACATACCATTAGTGGATCATCTAACCTTGACATTTGTTATTATCATTGTTTAATTCTTACATTAATATTTCATCTCAAAGTTCTCATTTTCTTCTTCTTCTTCTCCTTCTTTTTCTTTATTATTATTATTATTATTATTATTAATATTATTATTAGTACTACTACTACTGCTATTACTACTACTACTATTATTATTAGTATTATTATTGCTACTATTATTGTTGTTGTTGTTATTGTTACTATTGTTGTTGTTTATAATTGTTGTCTATAATTTGTACAATTAACCTCTCTGTGGTTCGACCCCGGTCTTGCCGGGTTATTTATTACTTCGACACTCCTGCACTTGGGAGAAGACATCAATCTTTTAGTCATGTCAAGTTTTTGGCGCCGTTGCCGGGGAGGTAAGTTTTGTATAAATTATAATATTTATTTTATTTTCTCTTTTCACTTTTCTTATAAATAAGTTTGTTTCTTGTCTCTTGTTTCTTCTTCTTTTGTTTTCTTCTTTCTTTTATTTTATTTCTACACGTGTATGAGAGTGTGGTGACGTATATCAAGTGGTAGACTTTCTAGGGTATCCTCATCATTTTCAGAAAATATGGCCGAAAAAGATAATCAATCACTTCATAATAAGAATAATGAGAATAACTATTTTAGAACACTTAGAGACCACATGAATCCTACAAGAACAAGTACACCATCATGGATAGTTTTTCCTTCTAATGCACCTCATTTTAATTTTAAGTCAGGTATTATTTAACTTTTACCTTCTTTTCATGGCTTAGATTTAGAAAATTCATACTTGCTTTTAAGGAAATTTGAGGATGTCTGTAACACATATAATGATTCAAATTGTAGTATGAACACCATCAGATTAAAGTCTTTTCCTTTTTCATTAAAAGATAAAGTTAAAACATGGCTATAAAATTTGAGACCAGGATCCATTCGTGCTTGAGATGAAATGCAACAATAGTTTTTAAAGATGTTTTTCCCATCTCACAGAACAAACTCTTTCAAAAGACAAATCACCACTTTCACTCAAAAACCAGGAGAAACATTTTACCAATGTTGGGATAGGTATCGAGACTTGCTTAATACTTGCCCTCATCATGGTTTCGAAACATGGAGATTGGTTTCACATTTTTATGAAGGGTTAACACCTAGAGATAGGCAAATGGTTGAATTGACGTGTAATGAAACTTTTAAAGATAAAGACCCTGATGAAGCAATGGAGTACTTAGACTTTTAGCTGAAAATGCTCAAAATTGGAACACCGCGGTTACTTATGAGGCACTGAGTAAAACTCAACCTCATACATCTAGTGGAGGTATGTACAACCTTAGGGAATATCATGACCTCCAAGCCAAGTTTGCATCTTTAGCTAGAAAAGTCGAGGCACTAGAATTGAAAAAGAGTGGTCAATTAAAATCTGTTGAAAACATTGTGTGTCAAATATGTGAAACAAATGAACACTCAACTAATAATTATCCAACCTTGCCTTCTTTTCAGGAATGTCTCCATGAACAAGCCCATGCTTTAAACAGTTTTCAAAGAGCCAAACACAACCCATACTTTCAAACATACAACCCTGGTTGGAGAAATCACCCAAATTTCAGTTGGAAGAGTAGAATAACAATGTACACACTTCACAACCACCGTTTCAAGCACACTATAATTTCCAAAATTCTCATGGATATGTACCTCCTTATGTTCCACCTCCTAAAAGAAATCTTGAGGAAACATTACATGCATTCATTGAAAAGCAAGAGATAATCAATACTCAACTTGCTCAAAACATGACAGATTTTAAAGATACTCTTGCAAAATTGACATCTGCTTTCAGTTTCTGAGAGAAAAGTAAGTTTCCATCTCAACCATAACAAAATCCCAAGGGGCAATACAATGCAAATGCAAGTAGTTTTGGAAGCCAATACATGGATCAAGTCAAATCAGTCATTACTCTTCGCAATGGTAAGGTTATTGAAAAACCCACTCTTGAACCTTGTGAGAAAGATGATGAGTCAATATCTGAGGGTAAGGAAAGGGTTGAATCTGAAAATTGCAAAGAAACAACTGATTCCCCGCTAGTACTTTTATTTCCTCAAGCCATGACCAAATAAAGGAAAGTCAATCACAACTATGAAATCTTTGAAACTTTCAAACAGGTAAGAATCAATATACCTTTGCTGGATGCTATTAAACAGGTTCCTTCCTATGCTAAATTTTTGAAAGATCTATGCATTGTGAAGAGGAAACTGAATGTGAAAAACAAAGCCTTTTTAGCCGAACAAGTGTCATTCTTCATAACAATAATGCTTTGAAATATAAAGACTCTAGTTGTCCTATAATTTCTTACTTTATTGGAGAACATAAAATGAAAAGAGCCTTATTTGATCTTGGAGCTAATGTGAATTTACTTTCATATTCAGTTTTTCAGAGTCTCAATCTAGGTGAGTTAAAACCAACTTCTATAACTCTTTTGCTTGCCGATAGATCTGTAAAACTGCCTAGAGGAATAATTGAAGATGTGCTAGTACAAGTCGATAAATTCATTTATCTTGTGGTTTTTATTGTCTTGGACACACAACCTGTTGAAGTATGTAATTCATTTCCTATTATTTTAGGACGTCTGTTTCTTACAACTTCTAATGCATTGATTAATTGTAGGAATGGACTAATGAAGCTATCATTTGGAAAGATGATATTGGAGATGAATATTTTCAACATTTGCAAGCAACTTGGAGATGATAATGATTTACAGGAAGTGGACTTTACTGAAAAATTAATTCATGATCAATTTCAAACCACTTCCAGTGAAATTGAGATTGATGAATCTGATGATTTGCAAATGGTTTATTTTCATGAAGAATCAAAGGCAAGTAACTAGAGACCACAAATTGAGGAATTGCCACCACGATCAATTAAGTCCATACCTTCAAGTGTTCAACCACCCAAACTTGATTTGAAGTTGTTGCCATTTAATCTCAAATACTCATTTTTGGGAGAAAATGAAACTTTTCCGGTAATAATCTCTTTCAAACTTAATGCACATTAAGAAGGTAAGTTATTACAAACTCTGAAAATGCACAAAAATGCATTAGGATGGACCATAACTGACATAAAAGGAATTAGTCCTTTGATTTGTACACATAGAATTTATTTGGAGAAAAATGCTAAACCCTCTAGGAAAATGCAACGAAGGCTCAATCCTAATATGAAAGAAGCGGTGAAAAATGAAGTCATTAAGCTTTTAGATAATGAAATCATTTATCCTATTTCTGACAGCAAATGGGTAAGTCCTACCCAAGTTGTATCCAAGAAATCTGGAGTCACTGTGATAACAAATGAGAACAATGAGTCCTACCCAGGTCATGAATTTTATTGTTTCCTAGATGGCTATTCAGGATACAACCAAATTGAAATTGCATTGGAAGATCAAGAGAAGACTACTTTCACATGTCCGTTTGGTACTTTTGCGTATCAAAGGATGCCTTTTGGATTATGTAATGCACCAGCCACGTTTCAAAGATGCATGCTTAGTATATTTAGTGATATGGTTGAACATTTTCTTGAGATTTTTATGGATGATTTTTCTGTTTTTGGCGATTCATTTGATGATTGTTTGACTGACTTAGAAAAAGTTTTGAGTAGGTGTGAAGAGAAGAATCTTGTACTGAATTGGGAAAAATGTCATTTTATGGTAACAAACGACATTGTACTTGGTCACATTGTTTTATCAAAAGGAATTGGGAAAAATGTCATTTTATGGTAACAAACGGCATTTTATGGTAAATTTAAAAACTTGCTTACTTGTGCTCTTGTCATTCAACCTCCTGATTGGTCATTACCTTTTGAAATAATGTGTGATGCTAATGATTATGTCGTAGGTGCTGTTTTGGGACAAAGAAAAGATAAGAAACCTTATGTGATTTACTATGCAAGTAAAACTTTAAATAATGCTCAAATGAATAATACCACCACTGAAAAAGAATTACTTGCAGTAGTATTTGCATGTGAAAAATTCAGATCTTATCTTGTTGGCTCACCTGTTGTTGTTTTTAGTGATCATGCAGCATTGAAATATCTTCTTTCTAAGAAAGATTCTAAGACTAGATTGGTGCATTGGATTTTGTTACTTCAAGAATTTGATATCACTATCAAAGATAAGAAAGGTGACACGACTAAAAAATTGATATCTTCTCCCAAATGCAGGAGTGTCGAAGTAATAAATAACCCGGCAAGACCGGGGTCGAACCACAATGAGGTTAATTGTACAAATTATAAACGACAATAGTACAACAACAATAATAATAATAACAACAACAATAATAACAACAATGACAATAACAATAATAATAATAGTAGTAGTAGTAGTAGTAGTAGTAATAATAATAAAGAAAGAGAAGAAGAAGATGATGATGAGAACTTGGAGATGGAAAATTAATGTAAGGATTAAACAATAATAATAGCAAATGTCAAGGTTAGAGGTTCCACTAATGGTATGTCAAACAAGTATAGTATAAACTCTTATTATTCAATTGGAAACCACACACAAAGGAGGTTCCAATCAGATTATAGATTGTTAACATGATTACATTAGTCATCTTATTCGATTAATGCTAGTACTTGTAAATCTCGTCAAGCATTGATGATTATAACTTATGTTAACAACAAATCAAGTTCCTTTCATAGCTCAAGTGTCGGTTATACCATACAGTATGGGCTATGAAAGTGGCATTTGTTGTACCAAGTGTTATACAACATAAATCAAGATTAGTCATTTAACAAGCAAAGTATTAAAGAGTGAACAAGATAACAAATATAAAACATGTTAGTATCAAACATTAAAGTCCATATTAAGTTTACACTATACTTATTCTTACACCATTAGTGTAACCTTTTCACCTTCACATAATAAACTTAGCTAAACATAATAAAAGAAAGAAAAATAAATAAACAAAATAAGAACATAAACAAGATAAAAGTTAACTAAGTAAAGGAAAGGAAATGAAAAACATAAACTTGATATTAATGAAAGCAAAGCATAAGCATTACAAAAAATACAAAGAGAGAAAGCAAGAGCATGATCTTGATCTGGAAACCAAGATGCCTAAATGCATGGCAAATGCCTCCTTTTATAGGCCAAAATTGGGAACTATTGATTTGATGACTAATTGATGAGTGGGTGGCCAACTCTTGACTTTGTGACAATCTTTATCTTCTCTTGTCTGCCCAAATCGTCATTGATAACGTCAACATTGGAGCCAGTTGTAAACATGAAAGTTGTAGGCAATTGTCTCAGCTTTCGTGTGTAAACAATTCAGCTCATTTGGACTTCTAGAACTCCAGATATGGCCAAAATACTGAACAGTGCTCGGGTTGGAGGACAGATTCGGGCTTCTTTGTTGTTGCTACAATTTGGACTTGAAAATGGCCTTTTTAGATCTTTGGCTCCTATGAAAGTTGTAGGCCTATGTCTTACCTTTCCATCCATATAAAGTAGACCTAAATCTGAGATATATAGCTCCAGATATGACCCAATTACCAAACAGTGTTCTGGTTTGGATTGCATCGACATCTCTTTTGTAATTTTGGTCATCTCTTTGCCCTTGCAATTTAAGTTCTTAAAGTCATCAATCAATCCTTTCATTTATGTGATAGGCCTGCATTTAAAATGAACATTTACCATAAATTAAAGGTATCTTATATTATTAGATATATTATTATAAAACATGCTTTAGTTAAGGAGTTATTGATACTTCAAGTGCAAAATGATGATATAAAACCATGATAAAAATGCACTTTTAAGTACTAATCACACCCCCCAACCAGCTTATTACTAGTCCCTAGTAATCAAAGCGTTAAAATAGAAAAAAAATTTGCAAATTTCACAAAGCAAGGTATTCATCATTTAACTTCCATTAATCTATTCAAATAAACAAACTCTTGTTAAATTTATATACCTGCTCAATACCTCTTAACAAGATATTCATAAACCTTTCTTTTGTGCTCAATGTATCAACACATAATTATGGGGCTTTTCTTGGAAGAAAACAAAATTTTTGTTCTAATGTTTAAGGTTAACTTCCTTGGGTTGGGATTATTATTTTTGTCTTTTTTTTCTTTTTTTTCTTTTTAAAAATCTATATACATATAATTTAAAAACATCATGCATCTTTAACCCATGTAACGAGTTTTCAGCTAATGACTCCCAGACCAGTTGGTCTTAGAGCATTAGGTGTTAAGACACCCCAACGAGCTTAGTAACTCGGGTCGCAGATATTGATATGTAGATAGTGCAATGTTTGATTCCCTTAAGCTTTTCTCCTCAACCCATGTAATAAGCGTTGGACCAATATCTCCCAAGTCAGTTGACTTTGGGGTATTAGGTGTTAAAACACCCATTCGAGCTTAATTGCTTAGGTTAGGGAGGCTACGAAACCAAACTTATCTACATTTTTATTATCATCATTTTTTTTCTTTTTCTTTTTTTTTCATGTTTTTCTTTTTTTCTTTTTAATTATATACAATCCCTTTCCCTTAGTTGTTACCTTTAACAAAAGAACATAAATAATGTAATAATCCAATATGCAACCCACAATCATATGTTAAAGTGTGTGTGTGTAAATTAAGGTTTAAGAATACATGTTAAATAAGTATATGAGCAGAATTAAGTGGTAACAATACGAGAGTTTGTAAACCTGAATATTTCAGGAAGTATTATAATAGACCTTGTTAAGAATGGTTACTAAGATACGTCTCAAGAGTCACTTTAACAAAAGAACTCCTTTACTCTGTCATCCTAGTAACAACAATTATGCACATGCTTTATGAAATGAAAAACAATTTTTTTTTTATCAACTACTATCCTCTCCCCCCAACCAAAACGAGACATTGTCCTCAATGTTCTAAGGTAGAAAGATAGAGTATAAAAGATATCACCTGAAATAACGAATACTGACAAAACCTGAAACACACTAAAACAAAAATAAGAAATAACAAAACACAATAATAAAACCAAAAGACACAAGTTTTTACAAACAAAAAAAAAATTCAAATCGCAGTTGTGAATGTGGCTCACATCTTCCCTTGGTTTTACGTCCAAGAACAGCTTAAACGCCCTCAATGGGTCGGGGATAGGCTTCCCATCCAGTTTTCTTAAAAACTGGCAAACAGGGTCTTTTTTAGTCAGATTCTCAAGACTAAGTCAAGTATGTTCTTTATGAAAATGGGTTCATAAGTCATGAATTACACGATGCTTATCTCGACTATGATGAGACTTAAGAGTCAATAAAAGATTATCTAAAGACTCTCTGTGTTTTGAAATAAATCCCACCTTTTGACAATTTTCACAGTTTTTGCAGAATGCATCTGACTCCTTGAATATGATGGGCCAGTAAAATTCAATTTGTAAGATTTCTACAATCCTCTTTTTTGATGAGAAATGATCCCCACATGCCTTAGATTAACAAAATTTAATGAAATTACTTACCTCATTGTCGAGAATGCATTTTTGAAATATTTGATCAGGACAATAATTGAATAAGTATCCCAATAAAAATTTTGCTCGTTGCTCAAAAATTTTCTTTTGTCTTCAATACTCCAATGAGTTGGCAAAAATCCTGAAGCAAGAAAATTGATATTTTTAGCAAACCAAGGCATTGAATTAAGAGAAAGTAGAGATTCATCAGGAAAGTAATCATCGATTGGTGTGATATCGGGTGTCAAATCTGTTGTCACTTTTGATAAAAGATTCGCATCAACCTTTTCGATGCCTTTTTCATCCTCGATTTCTTCCTGATTGGTCATGGCATGAGAAAATGGAAGTGCTGGCGGAGAATCAGTCGTTTCTTTGCAATTTTCATATTCAACCCCTTCCTTTCCCTTAGAAATTGAGTCATCATCTTTCTCATAAGGTTCAAGAGAGGGTTTTTCAATAACCTTACCACTACGTAGAGTAGTGACTGATTTGACTTGATCCATGTGTTGGCTTCTGGAACTACTTGCATTTGCATTGTATTGCCCCTTAGGATTTTGTTGTGGTTGAGATGGAAACTTACCTTTCTCTTGGAAACTGAGAGCAGATGTGAATTTTGCAAGAATATCTTTAAAATCTGTTATGTTTTGAGCAAGTTGAGTGTTGATTGTCTCTTGCTTTTCAATGAATACATACAAAGTTTCCTCAAAATTTCTTGTAGGAGGTGGAGCATAAGGAGGTGCATATCCATGATAATTTTGGAAATTATGGTGTGCTTGAAACTGTGGTTGTGAAGTTTGTGCATTGTCACTCTTCCAACTAAAATTTTGGTGATTTCTCCAACCAGGGTTGTATGTTTGGGAGTATGGGTTGTGGTTGGCCCTTTGAAAACTGTTTAAAGCATGGGCTTGTTCATGGAGACATTCTTTAAAAGAAGGCAAGGTTGGACAATTATTGGTTGAGTGTTCATTTGTTTCACAGATTTGACACACAATGTTTTCAACAGATTTTAATTGACCACTATTTTTCAATTCTAGTGCCTCGACTTTTCTAGCTAAAGATGCAAACTTGGCTTGAAGGTCATGATCTTCCCTAAGGTTGTACATACCTCCACTAGATGTATGAGGTTGAGTTTTACTCAGTGCCTCATAAGTACCCGCGGTGTCCCAATTTTGAGCATTTTCAGCTAACAAGTCTAAGTACTCCATTGCTTCATCAAGGTCTTTATCTTCAAAAGTTCCATTGCACATCAATTCAACCATTTGCCTATCTTTAGGTGTTAACCCTTCATAGAAATGTGAAACCAATCTCCATGTTTCAAAACCATGATGAGGGCAAGTACTAAGCAAGTCTCGATACCTATCCCAACATTGGTAAAATGTTTCTCCTGGTTTTTGAGTGAAAGTGGTGATTTGTCTCTTGAAAGAGTTTGTTCTATGAGATGGGAAAAACTTCTTTAAAAATTGTTGTTGCATTTCATCCCAAGCACGAATGGATCCTGGTCTTAAATTTTGTAACCATGTTTTAGCTTTATCTTTTAATGAAAAAGGAAAAAACTTTAATATGATGGTGTTCATGCTACAATTTAAGTTATTATATGTGTTGCACACCTCCTCAAATTCCCTTAAATGCAAGTATGGATTTTCCAATTCTAAACCATGAAAAGAAGGTAAAAGTTGAATAATACCTGGTTTAAAATTAAAATGAGATGCATCAGGAGGAAAAACTATACATGATGGTGCACTTGTTCTTGTGGGATTCATGTGGTCTCTAAGTGTTCTATCACGGTTATTCGCATTATTTTCATTATAAAGTGATTGATTATCTTATTCAGCCATATTTTCTGAAAATGATGAGGATATCCTACAAAGTCTACCACTTGATGTACGTGACCACACTCTCATGCACGTGTAAAAATAAAAAAAGAAGAAGAAAGCAAAAGAAGGAGGAAAAAAAAAACAAAATAAAAAGAAACAAAGTTCTATACAAGAAAAGTGAAAAGAGAAAAAAAAATAAAAACTATAATTTATACAAGAACTTACCTCCCCGGCAACGGCGCTAAAAACTTGACACGATGATTAGTACTTAAAAGTGTATTTTTATCATGGTTTTATATCATCATTTTGCACTTGAAGTATCAATAACTCCTTAACTAAAATATGTTTTATAATAATATATCTAATAATATAAGATACCTATAATTTGTGGTAAATGTATATTTTTAATGCAGGTCTATCACATAAATGAAAGGATTGATTGATGACTTTGCTTGACCGCTTTTTATGATCGGCTTGTTTTAACTCGCAAGTGCGCGAGTGTGCGATGTAGCAATTAACTCGGTAAGATCGAGGTCATATCCACAGAGAGCTAGATCTGGAAATTAAGCTAAGTAACAAAAAAAAACTCAAGAGAAATTAAATTAACAATAACTTGGTTGAAAATAATTGATGGATTTGTTTTCAAAGATAAAAAAAATGTAAATAGATTTTAAATGACAAGAAAAGTAAGTCTTGGTCCAAATCAATTTTAATGGTGATGTATTGGTGATTTCTTCAACATATATAAGATAACTCAACCTAATCTCAACGATGGTGATATTAGATCGAAAGATATTACAATGAAGATTAGAAAGATGAAGATTGATTATTGCTTAAGAATGAACTAGTACTTTCATATTAAGTAAGACATTGAATCAAGCAATCTCTATACCAAAACTAAAGTTTGTGCATAAAAATTCAAGATTATAACATTACCTAAATGATTTCTAAAATTTCTTTACAATAATAAATCATTCATGAAGAAAATAAGAAGATAAACATTAAGATTCATTCATATCCTAAAGAACTCACCTCAATCACCATTATCCTTGATTTGGATCCAAGAAAGAGTTTAGCCAACCATGATTATATATAAGAACACTTCAATAAACATGAAAGAACTTGAATCCAACTGAAAAAATAAGTTTTACAAACTAAAGAACCGAAATCTATAAAGAAGAACACAATACAATTTCAGAAAAAATTCGGACACAAATCTGACTCTAACTTTGGACAGAAATTCGACCCTCTTAGAAGCTTTTCTTGGAGAAGTCTATTAGAGACATATTTATAGGCAATTCTGTCACCTTTCCAGATCATTAAAGAACAGCTCATTTGGACACCTGAGTCAAAAGTTATGGGCAAAACACCGAAAGGTGTTCTGAAAAATCAAATCAAGACAGCTTTACAACTACTTTGGTGCACGTTTTTCTTCCTCATTTATGAGGTGTCTCCTTCTTCTTTTTGACCCAAAATAATGTTAAAATATCCCCTCCAGCTTTCCATCCATGTGCTTGCCTTCTTGGATCAATGGATTGCCCAAAATAAATCAATTGTTATTTGTTGTGTGGACATGTAAGATCATGGATTGTGTTTGGGTTGATTTGAAGGTTGATTTGGGGTTGATTTAGGGCTGATTTGGGGCTGAATTTGAGCATCAAATAAGTATACAAATGTACTTATTATTTGGGCTAAGATTGACATTGAAACCTTGAGTGTTTAATGGTTGAAGTTTGCACACAACATAAGGCAAGTTTGGGCTTGAAATAAATCATATGATATTCTTTTCTAGAATTAGAATAGAATTGATTTTTGGAACAAATTTGGAGCACTTATTTGAACCAAGATTTGCTTCAATCTTCAACTAAATGTCTCTTCAATTCTTTGTTCTGAATTCCGACGTTGAATTTTGTGAATTAATTCATTTAAGCTCCAAAAACCTATCGAAACATTAAAACAAACTTCATTACTAAAAAAACACATCAATTATTATAAAAACAACCAAATAAAAACAATAAATACATATGTAAAATAAGAGACTTAATGACACTTTTGATGCACAATCACACCCCCAACTTAGATTTTGCTAGTCCTCAAGCAAAACAAAACATAAAACCTTTAAAATAAAAATAATAATAATAACAACCATAATTAGGCTCGATTCATCACACTTGAAGGACCTATCATGCAAACATTGGTATCTTTAACTTAATGTACACAATAGCAAATAAAGAAAAATAAGCATACTCACATTCTCTAAATCAAACATCCATACAAAATTTCCAAATTCAGTCATATTTATCGTGCAACCAACATAATTGATTCATACGAAAACTCAACTTGTAATCTTCCCTTCTCACCAACACAAACAAGGTAGCAAACTAGAGAAATATCTATATATTTTTTTTCTTTCTTTTTTTCTTTCTTTGTTTTTTTTTTTTAATAAGATATGATTTATTTTTTGTCTTTAAGTAGTCACTTCCCTTTTGACGCGAATACAAACATTTGTGATGAATGCACCCGGTTACTCACAAAGTCACAAACTTAAAGTGCTTTGCATACTCATATTTCAAGCTGCCGTTTGACGTAAAGATAAACATTTGTGATGAATACCCCTAGTTACTAAGCAACTCAAAACATTGGAGTAGATAGAACTTTGTACACATTTATTTATTTATTTATTTATGTAATGATTATTACTCTATTTACTTAAACCTTGTTTAGGACTAGATCAAAAGGGATAATCACAAGTAAAGCATCATACTCATCTTTCATGCATATTCACACAACTCACACAACTTTTACAAGGAAAGATGTACTTCAGTAATCTTAAAAAAAAGTATGCTATATCTTGCTTTATAAGATATTATCTATCCCAAATTAAAGCATGCAATGTTTAACACAATAATGAACCCAAAAAGGTAATGATGATCCTCAACAAGTCTCATTCACATACCAATGCAAGTATTTTTTTTATTATTTTTTTTTAACAAGCATGTTTCTCTCAAGCATTCAACATAATGAAATATCTAAAATTAAGTTTTACATTATCCTCAATGTAAAAGAGAAAGAGAAGAAAAGTATAAAGATTAGAAAATTGTTACTCCCCTTCTGTTTTCAAGGATTAATGTCTGATTGAATTGGGCATGAGCTGACTTCTTGCTTGATTTTTTTTTTTAACCTGCATATCACAACTAAAAGAAAACATAAAAGAAAACATTGATGTTTTTTTTTTTTTTTGAAAATAAAGAACCTCACACCCCCCAACTTAAAATAATGCATTGTCCCGAATGCATGAACAAGAAAATATAAGAGATGGAAGAAAGAAAAATAAAAATAAAAATAAAAATAAAATAAAAATAAAAACTCATTACTTTTGATACTACAATGGTATTGGATCTTCAAGATCCAATGTCTCAACTTCAGCCATAACATTTTCAAGATAAAGTTTCAATCGATGACCATTTACTTTGAAAATATTTCCATTCTTGGGATTTTCTACCTCAAATGCACCATGCTCAGAGATGGATTTAATCACAAATGGACCAATCCATTTTGTCCTCAACTTCCCAGGAAAGAGATGTAATCGTGAATTATACAAGAGAACCTTTTGACCAACATGAAAGGATTTTCTAAGAATATGTTTATCATGCAAAGTTTTCATCTTTTGTTTTGAAATTTTTGCATTTTCAAATGCATCATTTCTTAGCTCCTCTAATTCATCCAATTGAAGCTTTCTATTTTTTCCAACCTCATTTTCATTGTCATTGAATTGCCGAATGGCCCAATATGCACGGTGCTCAATCTCAACAGGGAGATGACTAGGCTTTCCATAAACTAGCCTATAAGGAGACATTCCTAAAGAGGTCTTATAAGCAGTGCGATATGCCCACAAAGCATCAACTAGTCGTAGGGACCAATCTTTACGGTTTGGATTGACTATTTTCTCTAAAATGTTCTTGATCTCCCTATTTGCCAACTCAGCTTGGCCACTAGTCTGTGGGTGATAGGGGGTACTGACCTTGTGAATTACACCATATTTTCTCATCAAAATCCCAACGGGCTTGTTACAAAAATGTTTTCCCCCATCACTAATCATAGCCTAGGGCATGCCAAAACGAGAGAAAATATTTTCTTTCAAGAATTTGACCACAACTCGATGGTCATTGGTTCGAGATGCAATGGCCTCCACCCATTTAGACACATAATCAACAGCTACAAGGATGAATTGGTAACCAAATGAACTTGGAAAAGGTCCCATGAAATCAATCCCCCAACAATCAAATATTTCCAAAACAAGGATGGGGTTAAGGGGCATCATGTTACGCCTAGTGAGGCTACCTAGTCGTTGGCATTGGTCACATGCAACACAGAATGCATGAACATCTCTAGTCGTTGGCATCGGTCACATGCAACACAGAAGGCATGAACATCTTTAAACATGGTAGGCCAATAAAAACCACACTGCAAGATTTTGGCAATGGTTTTCTTGGAAGAGAAATGCCCACCACAGGCTAATGCATGACAAAAATTAATGACACTTGGAATTTCATGATCAGGGATGCACCGCCTAATAATTTGGTCAGGACAGTATTTAAATAGGTAGGGGTCATCCCAAAAAAAGGTGCGCACATTGCGCAAGAATTTTTGTTTGTCAAGTTTAGACCAATAAGAAGGAATCTGACTTGTGGCTAGGTAATTTGCTATGTCAGCATACCATGGAGAACCAATGTAGGAGACAGTACCTGCACAAAATAAATTTTCATCAGCAAAGAGTTCATTTATTGGAGATTCATCAATTATGGTCTCATAGCTTGAAAGACGAGACAAATGATCAGCCACAACATTCTCTACTCCCTTTTTATCTCGAATTTCCAGGTTAAACTCTTGGAGTAGGAGGATCCATCGAATCAAACGTGGCTTGGCATCTTGTTTTGTGAGCAAATATTTCAATGCTGCATGATCAGTGAAAACAATAACAAGAGATCCAACCAAATAAGACCTAAACTTGTCTAATGCAAAGACCACAGCTAAGAGTTCTTTTTCAGTTGTAGTGTAATTCAATTGAGCATCATTCAAAGTCTTGCTAGCATAATATATGACATGAGGTTTCTTGTCTTTTCTTTGCCCTAAAACAGCCCCAACCGCAAAATCACTAGCATCACACATCAGTTCAAATGGTAAAGACCAATCAGGAGCTTGCATGATTGGTGCAGTTGTCAACAACCCTTTAAGCTTTTCAAAAGCTTCTTGACATTTTGATGTCCAATCAAATTGGACATCTTATGACAACAAGTTACACAATGGTTTGGCAATGGTACTAAAAGAATGAATGAATCTTCGATAAAAACCAGCATGTCCTAAAAAGGATCTCACATCTTTCACAGTCCTAGGGGTAGGTAATTTTTGAATGATTTCCACTTTTGACTTATCTACCTCTATTCCTTTTGAAGAGACAATGTGGCCTAAGACTTCCACTTTTGACTTATCTACCTCTATCCCTTTTGAAGAGACAATGTGACCTAAAACAATGCCATGTGTCACCATAAAATGACACTTCTCCCAATTGAGTACAAGATTGCTCTCTTCACATCTTTCAAGGACTTTTTCTAAATGCATTAGACACAACTCATAAGAATCCCTATAAACTGAAAAATCATCCATGAAAACTTCCAAAAAAATTTCTACCATGTCACTAAAGATACTCATCATACACCTTTGAAAAGTGGCTGGTGCATTACACAAACCAAAAGGCATTCTTCTATAAGCATATGTACCAAAAGGACAAGTGAAAGTGGTTTTTTCTTGGTCTTCTAAAGAAATCTCAATTTGGTTGTACCCTGAGTATCCATCAAGAAAACAATAGAAAGCTCTTCCAGCTACTCTTTCAAGCACTTGGTCTATAAATGGAAGCGGAAAATGGTCCTTCCTAGTCACCATGTTCAATTTACGATAATCAATGCACATACGCCATCCAGTTTGGATTCTAGTTGGTACCAGCTCATTATTTTCATTCTTCACTACCGTGACTCTAGATTTTTTAGGGACAACCTGGGTTGGACTAACCCATTTTGAGTTTGCAATAGGGTAAATGATACCTGCATCAAGTAGCTTAAGCACTTCACCTCTCACTACTTCCTTCATGTTTGGGTTCAATCGTCTTTGCATTTGCCTCACAGATTTAGCCTCTTCTTCAAGATAGATTCTATGTATACATAAAAGAGGGCTAATTCCTTTCAAGTCAGTAATTTTCCACCCAATTGCTTTCTTGTGTTTTCTCACCACTCTCAAAAGTTTTTGTTCTTGCTCTATGCTAAGTTTTGATGAGATCACAATAGGATATGATTCATCTTCCCCTAGAAATGCATACTTAAGATCACTCGGTAAAGGCTTCCTTTCTAGTTTATCAGGCTGGACAAGAGATTCCTCAACTTTCACTTGGGGTGAAATCAAAGGCTCAAATGATGGGGTCCATTGACCTATTGACATAATAGGCATTGGATCTAGATAAGTCTCGAGTTCTCTTACTTCCTCATCAACACATTCCAAAGAACAAAATCTTTCATCATGAATTAAAGTTCTCTCCAATGTATCCTTGATCCACACTCTCTCAAAGTGTTCTTGACAAATTGTTTGGATGAAATCTACCTCTCTAATGTCCTCATGTTCCCCGATTTGTTTGGAGGCATTGAATATGTTCATCTCCACAGTCATATTCCCAAAAGACAATTTCATCACCCCATTCCTACAGTTAATTAAGGCATTGGATGTAGCTAGGAAAGGTCTCCCTAAGATGACTGGGATGGGGGCATTAGAACCTTGAATTGGTGCGGTGTCTAATACTACAAAATCAACATGAAAGTAGAATTTATCTACTTGGACCAACACATCCTCAACGATACCCCTGGGAATCTTGATTGACCTATCAGCTAATTGAAGGGTGATTCAAGTAGGCTTGATTTCTCCTAAACCTAATTGTTCGTAAACAGTGTAGGGTATTAAATTCACACTTGCTCCTAAATCCAACAAAGCTTGATCTATCTTATGACTTCCAATAATGCATGAAATGGTAGGACAACCAGGATCTTTGTATTTGGGAGGGGTCTTAAACTGGATGATGGCACTAGCATGTTCAGTTAGAAAAGCTCTTTCTTTCACATTCAATCTCCTTTTGACTGTGCATAAATCCTTAAGAAACTTTGCATAAGATGGAACTTGTTTAATTGCATCAAGGAGTGGAATATTGACTTTCACTTGTTTGAACAATTCATAGATTTCTGAGTTCATAAGATCTTGTTTAGGTTTCCCTAACCTTTGTGGAAATGGTGCTCTAGGAACAAATTCTAAATCACTCATTTTGACTCCAATTTTTCTTGAATCATCTCCTTTCTCACTCATCTCTTTCTCATTTATCTCACCTTCTTTATCACTCAAACTCTCATTTGTCACTTGTGTTTTGATTCCCTCTTCACTTTCCCTAGATTTCTCCTCTACAATACCTTTAGGAATCCTAAAACCTACACCTTTGTCAATAATCTTTCCACTTCTAAGGGTAGTGATGGCTTGGACTTGTTCATGGTTTGAAGGTTCACTAGGTGAGGATTCACTCATGTGTACCTGACCTCTAGGATTGGGCATTGGTTGAGCTGGGATTTTTCCCTTCTCTTGAATGCTTAGTGATTGAGTCAACTTAGTTAGTTGACTTCGAATGTCATCTAAGGTCCTCTTGGTCTGGTTTTGGAATTTGTAAACTTGGTTGTTGATTCTTCCTTGCGTTTGCATGAATTGTTGAAGAGTATCCTCTAAGGATCTCTTATGAGGTGGTTGGTATGTGTTATGTGTGGGAGCATGAAATGGTTGGGGTGGAGGTTGAAATGTTTGAGGTACTGAAGAGCCCTCATTTCTCCATCCAAAATTTGGGTGGTTCCTCCATCCAGGATTATAGGTCTCAGAGTAGGGATTGCCTACTTGGTTTGGAAATGGCTTTCTAACATTACTTGAATCAGAAGTTTGGCCATATAGCACTTCCTTGAAGGCTGGAATGGTAGGACACTCAGTTGTCCTATGCCCTTTGCTCTCACAAACAACACAACTTTCCTCTTGTTGTTCACTCATGACATGCACTTTTTTAATCTCAAGAGACTCTACTTTCCTAGCCAATGAGGTTAATCTAATATTGAGGTCATCAGTCTCTTTCAATTGAAACTTCCCACTTGAATGAGAAATGGTGTTTCTAGACTCAACATGAACTGGGAGAGAAGTCTCCCATTGCTTTGTGTTTTCAGCCAATTGATCAAAAAAATCAAAGGCCTCACTTGGTTCTTTATCATAAAACTCACCATTACACATGGTTGACACTAGCTTTTTAAAATCTGCGGTAAGAGAGTCATAAAAGAAACTCACTAACCTCCACATCTCAAAACCATGATGAGGGCATGCATTTAACAAGTCTTTGAACCTTTCCCAAGCTTGGTGAAATGACTCATTTGGACTACAAGAAAAATTCATCATTTGACGTTGTAAAGCTGCTGTCCTATGAGTGGGGAAGTATTTTTTCAAAAATTCAGCTTGCATTTCTCTCCATGTACCTATAGACCTAGGACGCAAGGAGTTTAGCCAAAGCTTGGCTTTATCCTTTAGAGAGAATGGGAACAATTTAAGCCGAATGGTTTCCTCTATGCATGTTCTATCAATAAAAGTATTACATACCTCTTCAAAGTCTTTAATGTGTATGTATGGATTTTCAGAATCCATACCATGAAATGTGGGAAGAAGTTGAATCATGCCCGGTTTCAAATTGAAAGCTTATTGGTTAAAAGGTAAGATAATACACGAAGGTGTACTTTGTCTAGCCGGGTGAAGATACTCTCTAAGAGTTCGAAAATTAGGTTGATCATTGAATTGTGGAGGTCCATTACCTTGAACACTCCCTTCACCCTCTACATCTTCAACATTAGCCATGATAAAATAATAATAATAATAATAATAATATAACAATTATATGAATATGAAAGGAAAGGAAAGAAAAAAAATGCAAATAAAAGTAATAGCTCAAAAATAAAAATACAACAAATTAAGAAATTCACTCTCCAACTAATAAGCACTATTAACAACAATAAACATTAAAAGATAATTATAAGAAGCTTGAATAAAAAGGCGGTGATACCGGTCAAGCACTTTAGACAATAAATATAAGAAAAATAACAACAATAAACATTAAAAAATAATTATAACAAGCATGAATAAACAAAAGGCGGTAATACCGGTCAAGCACGTTAAACAATAAATATAAGAAAAATAACAACAATAAACATTAAAAAATAATTATAACAAGCATGAATAAACAAAAGGCGGTAATACCGGTCAAGCACTTTAAACAATAAATATAAGAAAAATAATCATAACAAAACAACAAAATAAAAAGGAAATAAACAAGAGGCAGTAATACCGACCAAGCACTTTAGACAATAAATATAAGAAAAATAACAACAATAAACATTAAAAGATAATTATAACAAGGATGAATAAAAAAACAAAGGCGGTAATACCGGCCAAACACTTTAGACAATAAATAAAAACAAAACAACAAAATAAAATGAAATAAACAAGAAAAATATTAGAAACTAATAAGAATAGACAATAAAAGAAAAATGGTTGAACCAACCAAAATCCAACAATTAATAGTCCAGTCCACAGTCCAATATCCGAAATGTTAAGGTCAATTTTTTTTTTGAGGTGGTAAAACCAGCCAATTTAATTTTTTTTATATGATTTTTTTTTAGTTTTCTAATAATCAAATCTAAATTTGTTACCTTTGCTTGCTAGCTCCTCGGCAACGGCGCCAAAATGCTTGACCGCTTTTTATGATCGGCTTGTTTTAACTCGCAAGTGCACGAGTGTGCGATGTAGCAATTAACTCGGTAAGATCGAGGTCATATCCACAGAGAGCTAGATCTGGAAATTAAGCTAAGTAACAAAAAAAACTCAAGAGAAATTAAATTAACAATAACTTGGTTGAAAATAATTGATGGATTTGTTTTTAAAGATAAAAAAAAATGTAAATAGATTTTAAATGACAAGAAAAAGTAAGTCTTGGTCCAAATCAATTTTAATGGTGATGTATTGGTGATTTCTTCAGCATATATAAGATAACTCAACCTAATATCAACGATGGTGATATTAGATTGGAAGATATTACAATGAAGATTAGAAAGATGAAGATTGATTATTGCTTAAGAATGAACAAGTACTTTCATATTAAGTAAGACATTGAATCAAGCAATCTCTATACCAAAACTAAAGTTTGTGCATAAAAATTCAAGATTATAACATTACCTAAATGATTTCTAAAATTTCTTTACAATAATAAATCATTCATGAAGAAAATAAGAAGATAAACATTAAGATTCATTCATATCCTAAAGAACTCACCTCAATCACCATTATCCTTAATTTGGATCCAAGAAAGAGTTTAGCCAACCATGATTATATATAAGAACACTTCAATAAACATGAAAGAACTTGAATCCAACTGAAATAATAAGTTTTACAAACTAAAGAACCAAAATCTATAAAGAAGAACACAATACAATTTTAGAAAAAATTCGGACACAAATCTGACTCTAACTTTGGACAGCAATTCGACCCTCTTAGAAGCTTTTTTTGGAGAAGTCTATTAGAGACATATTTATAGGAAATTCTATCACCTTTTCAGATCATTAAAGAACAGCTCATTTGGACACCTGAGTCAAAAGGTATGGGCCAAACACCGAAAGGTGTTCTGAAAAATCAAATCAAGACAGCTTTACAACTACTTTGGTGCACGTTTTTCTTCCTCATTTATGAGGTGTCTCCTTCTTCTTTTTGACCCAAAATAATGTTAAAATATCCCCTCCAGCTTTCCATCCATGTGCTTGCCTTCTTGGATCAATGGATTACCCAAAATAAATCAATTGTTATTTGTTGTGTGGACATGTAAGATCATGGATTGTGTTTGGGTTGGTTTGAAGGTTGATTTGGGGTTGATTTAGGGTTGATTTGGGGCTGATTTTGGGCTGAATTTGAGCATCAAATAAGTATACAAATGTACTTATTATTTGGGCTAAGATTGACATTGAAACCTTGAGTGTTTAATGGTTGAAGTTTGCACACAACATAAGGCAAGTTTGGGCTTGAAATAAATCATATGATATTCTTTTCTAGAATTGGAATAGAATTGATTTTTGGGACAAATTTGGAGCACTTATTTGAACCAAGATTTGCTTCAATCTTCAAATAAATGTCTCTTCAATTCTTTGTTCTGAATTCCGACGTTGAATTTTCTGAATTAATTCATTTAAGCTCCAAAAACCTATCAAAACATTAAAACAAACTTCATTACTAAAAAACACATCACTTATTATAAAAACAACCAAATAAAAGCAATAAATACATATGTAAAATAAGAGACTTAATGACACTTTTGATGCACAATCAGCTCCCAACCCCCCTTAGTAGAACAAAATCTACACCTTATTGGGACCCTCATAAGCAATTGAGTGTGAATCAGAGCATGTTTCAGCCCTATTGAATAAAACCTGCTACCCCTAGTTGGTATCCCAACTTGTCACGAGAGAAAAATGGATTCATTTAGAAGCTATAATGAAGCCTCATCAACATCTAAAGAGATGTCCAATGAGGCCTCCTTTACTCAAGCACCTCCTAATGCTCAACATAACGCCATTCCTTCCCCCCCACCACCAAATGCTTAACATGACCAAACATAATCAGGGAAAAAGAAGAAGGAAACAAAAAGAGACCATGGGCCTCTAATTCTATTGTTGTTTTCTCCCCTTTTCATATAAATGTTCAATATAAGTAGCTAGAACATACAAGGCCTTAACAACCACTGAAAATAAAAGTTAGTCCATGATTGGACACTTAATAATCATCTTGATATTTTTGGTTTAGTGGAAACTAAAATTGCACCAGACTCTAAAATATGACATCAATTTAGTCTAGTCTGGCTCTCCTATCTTGGAAATTTTTATTAGTGTGAATGTTTCTGCCAATTGCAGAATTCTGGTAAGTTGGAACCTAATAAAACTCAACTTTACTTGTGTTCATTGCTCCCAACAATGGCTTCTATATGACATTACATCCATCCCAAACAACTTACACTTAAGAATAAATTTTATCTATGCCCTTAACACCCCTGCTAAAAGAGAGGCTTTATGGAATTATTTGCCAAACATACCCCTTCAGTACCATAACCCCCTAGATCCTGATGAGGGACTTCAATGCCATCATGAAATCTATTGATTGGTCAATAGGAGACAGTGCTTGGTATAGCCACCTAGATAACTTTAGTTTCTGCAATCAAAATGTTAAGCTCTTTCAGCCCCCCTACACAAGGCTAAAGTATACATGCCATAATGGTCAACATAATGATAACACAATAAATAAATAAAAAGAGCTTGATTGGATTTTTGGCAACTAGACCCTCTTTGAAAAATGGCTAGTAACTCATTCTGTATTCCTGCTAAGAAACCTCTTGGATCATAGTGCTATGGTCCTCTAGCATGACACATATTATCCCAAACCTTACCCCCTTTTAGATTATTGAACTTGTTGACAAATCATGAAGAATTCCTCCCTAAAATAACCAACATATGGCACACTTCAGTTTATGGCAACCTGACACGACAAAAAGATTGATTTCTTCTCCCAAGTTCAAGAGTGTCGAAGTAATAAATAACTCAGCAAGACCGGGGTCGAACCACAGGGAAGTTAATTGTATAAATTATATATAACAACAATAATAAAACAACAACAAGAATAGTAATAGTAATAGTAATAATAATAATAGAAGAAGAAGAAGAAAAAGTTGATGAGAACTTTGAGATGGAAGATCAATGTGAGGATTAAACAATGATAATAACAAATGTCAAGGTTAGAGGATCTCCTAATGGTATTTCAAACAAGTATAGTACAAACTCTTATTATTCAACTCGAAACCACACACAAAGGATGTTCCAATCAGATCATAAATTGTTAACATGATTGCATTAGTTATCTTATTCAAATAATGTTAATACTTGTAAATGTTGTCAGGCATTCATGTTTGTAACTTATGTTAATAACAAATCAAGTTCCTTTCATAGCATAGGTGTAGGTATACCATACAATTGGGCTATGAAAGTGCCAAGTATTTATTGTACCAAGTATTATACAATATAAATCTGGATTAACCATTTAACAAGTAAAGTATTAAGAGTGAATAAGATAACAAATACAAAACATGTTAGTATCAAATATTAAAGTTCATGTTGAGTTTACACTATACTTATCTTTACACCATTAGTGTAACCTTTTCATCATGACATAATAAACTTAACTAAACATAATGAAAGAGAGAAACATAAATAAACAAGATAAGAACATATATAAGATAAAAGTTAATAAAGTAAAGGAAAGGAAATAAAAGGCATAAATAAGATATTAATGAAAGCAAAACTTAAGCATTAGAATATTATGTAACAAACCCTTACTTAGGCCATCCTTAATAAATTATATTTTATCTTCACAGTTTATAGATACCATTTCTAAAGAACGACATGTTGCATAACAATTCCATCTAGCACATTTGTGACTGATTTTTAGTCATTTTGTATGACATTTCTTTGCAAAAGTGCTTTTACTTGTTCTAAGTATGTGTGAAATGAAGGAATTAGAGGACTCACCTCATAATCGGACCTTTGCTTTAATTAACCAATGAATATATTAAGGAATTCCATGATTTATTAACAATATCAATCTTACACATCTAGCATGGTAAATTTTTGTAATCGCATTATGAGGCAAAGCGAGAATTTGTTTTTTAATTTTTCAAGAGTGGTGTCCATTTTTAAATGAGAATTAGAGGAGAAATTCAAAGAAAGGAGAAAGAGTACAGAATTGCACAAAAATATACACATATATCAGTTATTATGAGAAACTGAAAGAACTAAATTAAGTGATGGAGTACCATTATCCGTCTTTTGACCGGGGTGAGAGAAACTAGCAAAACAAAAATCACATAAAAAAAGAAACACAAAAATAATATGAGGAAAAAGAATCAATCTTTATATATAAGATCACCCAATTCAATAGAGTTATTTTCAATTGAAAAATTATCAAAGTAAACTTTCAAATGATATCAATTTACCTTAAAAACATTATCATTCCTTGGATTCTAGATATGACAGGTCCCATATGGAAACACATGTTTCACAATAAAAGGACCGTTACATCTTGATTTTAGTTTTCTAGGAAATAAATGGAGTCTAGAATTATAAAGTAAGATTTTTTTACCAACATTGAATGTTTTTCTCAGTATTTTTTTGTCATGAAACTCTTTGATTCTTGCTTTATAAATTCTTGAGTTTTCATATGCATCATTTCTTATTTCCTTAAGCTCATTTATTTGTAATTTTCACAACTGACTAGCGTCATCAAGATTTGAATTGATC
Source organism: Populus euphratica (assembly GCF_000495115.2). Taxonomy (NCBI): domain Eukaryota; kingdom Viridiplantae; phylum Streptophyta; class Magnoliopsida; order Malpighiales; family Salicaceae; genus Populus; species Populus euphratica. The sequence goes on along the minus strand of NW_011501412.1, from coordinate 6,600 downwards.
CTTACCTGTTTGAAAGTTTCAATAATTTTAGAGTTGTGATTGACTTTTCTTTATCTGGTCATGACATGAGGAAAAGGAAGTGCTAGCAAGGAATCAGTCTTTTATTTACAATGTTCAGCTTCAACCCCTTCCTTACCCTTGAAGATTAACTCATCATCTTTCTCATAAGGTTCAAGAGTGGGTTTTTCAATAACTTTACCACTACAAAGAATGATGACTAATTTGACTTGATCCATGTGATGACTTCCAGAACTACTTGCATTTGCATTGTATTGCCCTGATTGATACTTAAAACTGTATTTTTATCAAGATTTTATATCATCATTTTGCACTTGAAGTATCAATAACTCCTTAACTAAAGCATGTATTATAATAATATATCTAATAATATAAGATACCTTTAATTTATGGTAAATGTTCATTTTAAATGCAGGCCTATCACATAAATGAAAGGATTGATTGATGAATTTAAGAACTAAAATTGAAAGGATAAAGAGATGGCCAAACTTATAAAAGAGATGTTGGTGCAATCCAAACCAAAACACTGTTTGGTAATTGGGTCATATCTGGAGCTGTAGATCTCAGATTTAGGTCTACTTTATATGGATGGAAAGGTAAGACATAGGCCTACAACTTTCATATGGAGCCCAAGATCTACAAAGGCCATTTGCAAGTCCAAATTGCAGCAACAACAAAAAAGTTTGAATCTATCTTCTAGCCCGAGCACCGTTTAGTATTTGGCCCATATCTGGAGTTCTAGAAGTTCAAATGAGTTGAATGTTTTACACAAGAAATCTGAGATAATTTCCTACAACTTTCATGTTTTCAAGTGGCTCTAATTTTGATGTTATCAATGATTTTTTGGGCAGACAAGAGAAGATAAGGATTGTCACCAAGTCAAGAGTTGGTCACCCACTCATCAATTAGTCATCAAATCAATAGTTCCCAATTTTAGCCTATAAAAGGAGGCATTTGCCATGCATTTAGGCATCTTGGTTTCTAGATCAAGATCATGCTATTGCTTTCTCTTTTTGTATTTTTTGTAATGTTTATGCTTTGTTTTCATTAATATCAAGTTTATGCCTTTCATTTCCTTTCATTTACTTAGTTAACTCTTATCTTATTTATGTTCTTATTTTGTTTATTTATTTTTCTTGCTTTCATTATGTCTAGCTAAGTTTATTATGTCAAGGTGAAAAGGTTACACTAATGGTGTAAGAATAAGTATAGTATAAACTTAATATGGACTTTAATGTTTGATACTAACATGTTTTATATTTGTTATCTTGTTCACTCTTTAATACTTTGCTTGTTAAATGATTAATCTTGATTTATGTTGTATAACACTTGGTACAACAAATGCTTGGCACTTTCATAGCCCATAATGTATGGTATAACCGACACCTGAGCTATGAAAGGAACTTGATTTGTTGTTAACATAAGTTATAATCTTGAATGCTTGATGAAATTTACAAGTATTAGCATTAATTGAATAAGATGACTAATGTAATCATGTTAACAATCTATAATCTGATTGGAACCTCCTTTGTGTGTGGTTTCCAATTGAATAATAAGAGTTTATACTATACTTGTTTGACATACCATTAGTGGATCCTTTAACATTGACATTTGTTATTATCATTGTTTAATCCTTACATTAATATTTCATCTCAAAGTTCTCATCTTTTTCTTTTTCTTCTCCTTCTTTTTCTTTATTATTATTATTATTATTATTATTATTATTATTATTATTGTCATTGTTGTTGTTATTATTGTTATTATTGTTATTATTGTTATTATTGTTATTATTGTTATTATTGTTATTATTGTTATTATTGTTATTATTGTTATTATTGTTATTATTGTTATTATTGTTATTATTGTTATTATTGTTATTATTGTTATTATTGTTATTGTTGTTGTATTATTGTTATTTATAATTTGTACAAATAACCTCCCTGTGGTTCGAACCCGATCTTACCGGGTTATTTATTACTTCGACACTCCTGCACTTGGGAGAAGACAACAATCTTTTCGTCGTGTCAAGTTTTTGGCGCCGTTGCCGGGGAGGTATGTCTTTGTATAAATTATAATATTTATTTTATTTTCTCTTTTCACTTTTCTTGTATATAACTTTGTTTCTTTTCTCTTGTTTCTTTTTCTTTTGTTTTCTTTTTCCTTTTATTCTATTCCTATACATGCATGAGAGTGTGGTCACGTACATCAAGTGGTCGACTTTGTAGGGTATCCTCATCATTTTCAGAAAATATGGCTAAGGAAGTGACACGACTAAAAGATTGATGTCTTCTCCTAAGTGCAGGAGTGTTGAAGTAATAAATAACCCGGCAAGACCGGGGTCGAACCACATGGAGGTTAATTGTACAAATTATAAATAACAATAATACAACAACAATAACAATAATAACAACAACAATAATAATAGTAACAACAACAACAACAACAACAACAACAATAATAATAATAATAATAGTACTAATAATAGTAGTAGTAGTAATACTAATAATACTAATAATAATAATAAAGAAAAAGAAGAAGAAGAAGAAGAAGAATATGAGAACTTTGAGATGGAATATTATCGTAAAGATTTAACAACATTAATAATAAATGTCAAGGTTAGAGGATCCACTAATGGTATGTCAAACAAGTATAGTATAAACTCTTATTAGTCAATTGAAAACCACACACAAAGGAGGTTCCAATCATATTAGAGATTGTTAACATGATTACATTAGTCATCTTATTCAATTAATGCTAATACTTGTAAATCTCGTCAAACATTCATGATTATAACTTATGTTAACAACAAATCAAGTTCCTTTCATAGCTCAGGTGTCGGTTATACCATATAGTATGAACTATGAAAGTGCCAAGCATTTGTTGTACCAAGTGTTATAAACATAAATAAAGATTAGTCATTTAACAAGCAAAGTATTAAAGAGTGAACAAGATAATAAATACAAAACATGTTAGTATCAAACATTAAAGTCCATATTGAGTTTACACTATACTTATTCTTACACCATTAGTGTAACCTTTTCACCTTGACATAATAAACTTTGCTAGACATAATGAAAGAAAGAAAAATAAATAAACAAAATAAGAACATAAATAAGATAAAAGTTAATTAAGTAAATGAAAGGAAATGAAAGGCATAAACTTGATATTAATGAAAGCAAAGCATAAGCAATACAAAAAATACAAAGAGAGAAAGTAAGAGCATGATCTTGATCTGGAAACTAAGATGCCTAAATGCATGGCAAATGCCTCCTTTTATAGGCCAAAATTGGGAACTATTGATTTGATGACTAATTGATGAGTGTGTAGCCAACTCTTGACTTGATGACAATCCTTATCTTCTCTTGTCTGCCCAAAACATCATTGATAACGTCAAAATTGGAGCCACTTACATGAAAGTTGTAGGCAATTGTCTCAGCTTTCTTGTGTAACAAATTCAGCTCATTTGGACTTCTAGAACTCCAGATATGGCCAAAATACTGAATAGTGCTTGGGTTGGAGGACAACTTCGGGCTTCTTTGTTGTTGCAATAATTTGGACCTGAAAATGGCCTTTTTAGATCTTGGACTCCATATAAAAGTTGTAGGCCTATATCTTACCTTTCCATCCATATAAAGTAGACCTAAATCTGAGATCTATAGCTTCAGATATGACCCAATTACCGAACTGTGTTCCGGTTTGGATTGCACCGACATCTCTTTTCTAATTTTGGTCATCTCTTTGCCCTTGCAATTTAAGTTCTTAAAGTCATCAATCAATCCTTTCATTTATATGATAGGCCTGCATTTAAAATGAACATTTACCACAAATTAAAGGTATCTTATATTATTAGATATATTATTATAAAACATGCTTTAGTTAAGGAGTTATTGATACTTTAAGTGCAAAATGATGATATAAAACCTTGATAAAAATGCTCTTTTAAGTACTAATCACACCCCCCAACCAGCTTATTACTAGTCACTAGTAATCAAAGCGTTAAAATAGAGAGACAATTTGCAAATTCCACAAAGCAAGGTATTCATCATTTAACTTCCATTAATCTATCCAGATAAACAAACTCTCATTAAATTTATATACCTGCTCAATACCTCTTAACAAGATATTCATAAACCTTTCTTTTGTGCTCAATGTATCAACACATAATTATAGGGCTTTTCTTGGAAGAAAACAAAATTTTTGTTCTAATGTTTAAGGTTAACTTCCTTAGGTTGGGATTATTATTTTTATCTTTTTTCTTCTTCTTTTTTTTTTTTTAAATATATATACATATAATTTAAAAACACCATGCATTTTTAACCCATGTAACGAGCTTTCGGCTAATGACTCCCAGACCAGTTGGTCTTAGGGCATTAGGTGTTAAGACACCCCTACGAGCTTAGTAACTCGGGTCGCAGATACTGATATATAGATAGTGCAATGTTTGATTCCCTTAAGCTTTTCTCCTTAACCCATGTAACAAGCGTTGAGCCAATAGCTCCCAAGTCAGTTGACTTTAGGGTATTAGGTGTTAAAACACCCCTTCGGGCTTAATTGCTTAGGTTAGGGAGGCTACGAAACCAAACTTATCTACATTTTTATTATCATCATTTTTTTTCTTTTTTTTTTCTTTTTTGTTTCTTTTTTTTTCATGTTTTTTTTTTCTTAATTATATACAATCCCTTTCCCTTAGTTGTTACCTTTAACAAAAGAACATAAATAATGTAATAATCCAATATGCAACCCACAATCATATGTTAAAGTGTGTGTGTGTAAATTAAGGTTTTAAAAATACATGTTAAATAAGTATGTGAGCAGAATTAAGTGATAACAATACAAGAGTTTGTAAATCTGAATATTTCAGGAAGTATTATAATAGACCTTGTTAAGAATGGTTACTAAGATGCGTCTCAAGAGTCACTTTAACAAAAGACCTCCTTTACTCTGCCATCCTAGTAACAACAATTATGCACATGCTTTATGAAATGAAAAACAATTTTTTTTTTCAACTACTACCCTCTCCCCCCAACCAAAACGAGACATTGTCCTCAATGTTCTAAGGTAGAAAGATAGAGTATAGAAGATATCACCTGAAATAACGAACACTGACAAAACCTGAAACACACTGAAACAAAAATAAGAAACAACAAAACACAAATATTATGTTATTAATAAAATCAAAAGACACAAGTTTTTACAAATAAAAATTCAAATCGTAGTTGTGATTGTGGCTCACATCTTCCCTTGGTTTTACATCCAAGAACAGCTTAAACGCCCTCAATGGGTCGGGGATAGGCTTCCCATCCAGTTTTCTTAAAAACAGGCAAACAGGGTCTTTTTTAGTCAGATTCCCAAGACTAAGTCAAGTATATTCTTTATGAAAATGGGTTCATAAGTCATGAATTACACGATGCTTATCTCGACTATGATGAGACTTAAGAGTCAATAGAAGATTATCTAAAGACTCTCTATGTTTTGAAATAAATCCCACCTTCTGACAATTTTCACAGTTTTTGCGGAATGCATCTGACTCCTTGAATATGATGGGCCAGTAAAATTCACTTTGTAAGATTTCTACAATCCTCTTTTTTAATGAGAAATGATCCCCACATGCCTTAGAGTAACAAAATTTAATGAAATTACTTACCTCATTGTCGAGAATGCATTTTTGAAATATTTGATCAGGACAATAATTGAATAAGTAAGGGTCATCCCAATAAAAATTTTGCTCGTTGCTCAAAAATTTTCTTTTGTCTTCAATACTCCAATGAGTTGGCAAAAATCCTGAAGCAAGAAAATTGATATTTTTAGCAAACCAAGGCGTTGAATTAAGAGAAAGTAGAGATTCATCAGGAAAGTAATCATCGATTGGTGTGATGTCGGGTGTCGAATCTGTTGTCACTTTTGATAAAAGATTCGCATCAACCTTTTCGATGCCTTTTTCATCCTCGATTTCTTCCTGATTGGTCATGGCATGAGAAAATGGAAGTGCTGGGGGAGAATCAGTCGTTTCTTTGCAATTTTCAGATTCAACCCCTTCCTTACCCTTAGAGATTGACTCATCATCTTTCTCATAAGGTTCAAGAGAGGGTTTTTCAATAACCTTACCCCTGCGCAGAGTAGTGACGGATTTGACTTGATCCATGTGTTGGCTTCCGGAACTACTTGCATTTGAATTGTATTGCCCCTTGGGATTTTGTTGCGGTTGAGATGGAAACTTACCTATCTCTTGGAAACTGAGAGTAGATGTTAATTTTGCAAGAGTATTTTTAAAATCTGTCATGTTTTGAGCAAGTTGAGTATTGATTGTCTCTTGCTTTTCAATGAATGCATGCAATGTTTCCTCAAGATTTCTTCTAGGAGGTGGAGCATAAGGAGGTGCATATCCATGAGAATTTTGGAAATTGTGGTGTGCTTGAAACGGTGGTTGTGAAGTTTGTGCATTGTTGTTCTCACTCTTCCAATTGAAATTTGAGTGATTTCTCCAACCAGGGTTGTATGTTTGGGAGTATGGGTTGTAGTTGGCCCTTTGGAAACTGTTTAAAGCATGGGCTTGTTCATGGAGACATTCTTTAAAAGAAGGCA
>NW_011501353.1:41771-46148 GCF_000495115.2 Populus euphratica | reverse complement strand
AAATCTGAGATCTATAGCTCCAGATATGACCCAATTACCGAACAGTGTTCCGGTTTGGATTGCGCCGACATCTCTTTTCTAATTTTGGTCATCTCTTTGCCCTTGCAATTTAAGTTTTTAAAGTCATCAATCAATCCTTACATTATTAGATATATTATTATAAAACATGCTTTAGTTAAGGAGTTATTGATACCATGATAAAAAATGGTATTGATGTAGCAGTGGCGAGTGAACGATACTCAGCTTCAGTTGATGACCTGGCAAGAGCACGTTGTTTTTTAGAGCTCCACGAGATGGGATTGATCCCAAGAAATGTAATATAAGCTGAAGTGGAGGTGCGATCATCATAATTTCCAGCCCAGTCAGCATCAGCAAAGGTGGTAACATCAAATGAAGACTGACGATGTATGTGAATGCCAAGGAAAATGGTTTTCTTTAGATAGCGGAGCAAACGTTTGGCAGCTGACCAGTGAGTGATTGTGGGTTGATGTATGAATTGGGACAACTTGTTAACAGCAAAGCAAATGTCAGGACGAGTAAGGGACAGATATTGTAGACCACCAATGATACTTTGAAATTCAGTGTTGTTGCAGGGAGCTGTGCCATTAATAAGCTTGAGTTGGGCTGATGTGGACATAGGAGAAGAGACATCTTTAGCACCCTGCATGTTGGTTTTAAAGAAAAGGTCCCGTATGTATTGATGTTGTGATAAGAACAACCCGTTTTTGGTAGGTATAACATCCAGCCCCAAGAAATAATGAAGTGTGCCCATATCTTTTAATGAGAATTGGATGCCAAGTTGATGAATCACGTGAGTCAGAAAGGATGAAGTGTTACCAGTGATGACTAGATCATCCACGTAGACCAGCAGATAACACATAACAGCTTCACTGTGATAGATGAATAGAGAAGGATCGGCTTTTGAGTTGTGAAATCCCAGTTTTAGAATGGCTTGTTGCAGAGCAGAATACCAAGCACGAGGGGCCTGTTTAAGGCCATAAATTGCCTTGTTTAACCGACAAACATGATGTGGAGTTATGGTATCTTGGAACCCTGATGGCTGTGACATATAAACTATTTCATTTCATATAGGCTCCCCTGCAAAAAAGCGATGTTTACATCTAGTTGCCGCAATTACCAGCCATGCATGACAGCTATGGTGTGAATTGTTCTAATGGTGGCAGGTTTCATAACAGGGCTGAATGTTTCACTATAGCCTAGTCCAGGTCGTTAATGATATCCTTTAGCAACCAACCGGGCTTTGAATCGTGCTATGGAACCATTAGGATGTCATTTGACCTGAAAGACCCATTTGCATCCAACTAGTTTGTAGTTAGGAGTAGGCGGTACCAGCTCCTATGTACCATGCCTCATGAGAGTTGTGAGTTCCTCAAACATTGCTAATCTCCAGCGTGGGTCACAAAGATCCTGTCCCACACAAGTTGGCTCTGCAGTATTTGGGAGAGGGTGTTTTGTTGTGGTGTTACTTATTTGGGTTTATAAATGTTATTCATGGAACGGGTGACCATTGAGTGAGCTCGATTGGTTGTAAGATTTGAGGGATGAGGAGGTGAGGTGAGGGAAGCTGCACAAATAACTGATGAGGGTGGGCTATAGAGATCTTATAGTGGAGATGAGGGAGGCTAAAAAATATGAGGAGCAGAACATGCTGGAGGAGAAGATGAGGATGTGATTTCACGTGAAGTAAAAGACAAAGTGGGGGATTCATTACCTGAGTGAGCGGTGAGAATGGGTAACCTTGCCAAAGTCACTAGTGGAGGCGTAGGAGGGGATGAAAAATTTCTATGAATAGGGGAGGCACTTGTCAGGCTAGGTGTGGAAAGTTGGCTGGAGGAGATACCATTTTCATTTTCATGAAAGATAACATGGCGTGATTGGTATAGGCGATTTGTTAAGGGATCAAGACAGCTGTATGCATTTTGTGTTAAGGAATAGCCTACAAAAATACAAGGAATGGATTTTGGTTGTAACTTGTTTGTGTTGTATGGTTAGATAAGAGGAAAACAAAGACACCCAAATTTTTTTAGCTTTTTATAATTTGGAGATTGTGTAAATAAAATTTCAAACGGTGATTTATGTTGGAGGAGAGGTGTGGGATGACGGTTAATAAGGTATGCAGCGGTGGAAAAAGTATAGGTCCAATATTGTAGTGAAAGGGACGTATCATGTAGTAATGTGAGACCGGTTTCAACTAAGTGACGATGACATTGCTCGCAAACATCATTTTGTTGCGGTGTATGAGGAGTTGTGGTGTAATGACTGATTCCATTTGTTGTAAAATAGTGTTTTAAGGCAATAAATTCACCACAATTATCAAAGTAGATAGATTTAATTTTTAATTGAAATCGGTTTTCAACAAGAGTTTTGAACTAGGGAAATATGGTATGGACACTTGATTTTGTTTCCAAAGGATAAAACCAAATGTATTCCATGAAATGATCAACAAAAATTAGATAGTAATGAGCCCCGGTGATGCTAGTTGTACTTGAGGGATCCCACACATTAGTATAAAGTAAGTTAAGAGGAGCATGACTTAGGAGACTATTTTGACGAAATGGTTGACAGTGAGCTTTATTAATAGAACATGATGAACAAAGAGAAATATTTTTTTTGTTGATTGTTGGAAGGGAAAAAGAGTTGATAAGGTGAGTAACCAATTTAGGAGATGGATGCCCAAGACGTTTGTGCCATCCGTCAATAGAGATTCTTTCATGCACATTAGCAACAATGGTAGGAGAGGACTGCACCATTGACTTCGGTAGGGTGTATACACCATTGTCACACGCTCCTCGAAACAGAACCGCTCCCGTGATTTGGTCCTTAACAAGAAAGAAAGAGGGGTGAAGCTCAATAAAAACATGATTTTGACGAGTAAATTGATGAGCAGATATGAGATTTTTTTGTATATTAGGAACACAAAGGGTGTCATTTAAATGGAAAGTACGGTTAGGGGATTGAAAAAGTAAGGAGCCAATGTGAGAAACAGGCAAACCTGAACCATCACCAATGATAACTTCGTCAGTGCCATCATATTCTAAATGAATAGATAGATTAGCAAGATAACCAGTAATATTATGAGATGTGGCTGAGTCTATAAGCCATTTTGTATCCTGTGCTGGTGAGGTGGAAGTACAGTTTGCTGTTGGTGTGTTGTACTGAAAATGATTGCAGTGTTTTGTAGTATGACCCATGCAGTCACACAATTGGCACTTGGGAGAAAAACGACGTGCACCATAATTTTTGTTGCTGTCTCTCGGATTGCCAGGCTGGCGATAGTGAGCTGGAGGTTTGTTTCTTTGGCCATATGACCTGTCAAAGAAGTAGGGCTTTCGGGCAGATTTAAAAGACTGATTGTCTTGACTATAAGAAGACCGTCTGTGTGTGTAGTTTGCAGAAGCAATTAGTGGATGAGAGGAGGCTTCGAGGTGACGAAGATATGCATCATGACTGACAAGGAGATCATGAAGTTCCTCAAAAGTGAGTGGTCGTTCTCGGGCTCGAATAGGACCTGCAATGTCACGAAAATCAGTTCCTAGGCCATTTAGGATATAGAGCGTTAGATCATCTTTAGATATTGGGTGATCTATAAGGGAGATTTCATCTACCAACGATTTCACAGAGTGAAGGTATGTTTGAATTGACTGGTTGCTCTTCTTTATCATTGTGAGTTCTTCCTTAAGTTGCATTGCTCTAGTTCTGAACTTGCTTGCATACAGAGTGTCGCTACACGACGTCGGGCGACGACTCCACTTTTTTTTTTTGTTTGTTTTAACAAAAAGAATAAGTTTTTTTCTTGATTGGGGGGAATAAAGATTTTTATTGAAGTCGCCATCTAGTAATTTGAGGGAACTAGAAATCCAAAATTAGACACTGGTCTAGAGATTCAGGTACTGGGTTGGTTATGATTAAGGGAATGTAGACACCACCCTTAAAACATCCTTTCAGAGAAAGGTTACCCTTACTTGTGTTGTTTTTCATTTGATTCAAATGCTATTATATTTTGAGTTTATTTGCAAAAAATTTTAAGATGGTTAACGTCGGTCTCTAAAAATAGGACACACGTTAAAAATGACATCAGTCCCTAAAACTAGGAGACTTTGTCTAAAATGTCAATGTTTGTCCCTAAAAAGGAGAGTTATGTTTGATTTATCAAAAGAAATAATAATGGACATAATCTATATTTGGTATTTAAAATTTTGACACCGGTCCTTTTCTATAAATAAAAGAGAAATGGGTATATCCATATTTATTTTATAAAACAAAACTATTTTGATATTGTTGAGAAATGGGTATATCCATATTTGAGAATCGGGTTTTGACCCATGAACAGTGATATGATAAAATGGGTGTTGGACC
>NW_011501353.1:27568-40430 GCF_000495115.2 Populus euphratica | reverse complement strand
ATCCTTTGATGTCTTGGCCATTGAGATGAGAGGAGTGATGACAGTAGATGTAGATGCCAAAATGGCACTGAGGATAAGCTTATCTTGCCTTATCTAGTGAGTTCGTTGGACAACACATATTGATGTGTTGGTGGGTATGGGACATGTTTTTTCTCCAGTGACATAATCAAGAAGATCATACCCGATAAGTAGGGCTTCAAATTGAGCGCGCCATTGAAGAAATGTAGAGGGGGTAAGTATATCATTTATCTGGGATGTGATGTTGAGAGCAATCAGGGGTGTTTCAGTTGGAGAGGGTGGAGTTGAGATTGGATTATGATTGTGAGGGATCGAATTCTCGTTGGAGATTTCTTGCTCTGATACCATGATGAAGATAAAAAGTTTTTAGGAAATTGAGCTAATTGATAAACTTTAGAATAGTAAATATTTTTGTTATTTGAATCATACAACTGTTAACATATATATACACAGGACTGGAGACTTGAATTTAGAAACAAAGCTAAGATTGCGTCTAACATTTACACTGTATTTACATTGAAGATTTATCTGCCGTTACTAGCTTGATATTAGGCTTGAATGATGGTTGCATAATCCTGTGCAGGAGGCAAGGGATTATTTGTTGAATCTGTGGAGATTTCCTTTATAGGCTTTACACCAGGAATCCAAAATGAACCCAAAATTGCATCGATAGTAGCCAAGTACTTTCAAAGGCCTAGGTCCCCGAGAGAGACTCCTCTCTTCATGACAATTGCATGTTTGATAAAATAAAATGCCTGTAACTTCAAGAATATCTTCATACCATAAATCAATTTGCCCACCCCGACCATAAAGCACCACTAAAATTGTCAAAATCAAAGGCGGAGCCCTATTAAAGGCTTGAGTGGGTTATAACCTTTATTAAGATTTTATTAATATTTTTTTTGTATTAATATTAAATAAGTTTATACTTAACTAAATTAGTTAAATAAAAATATATTTTATCCATTAAATAAGTCATTTTTTAATTAAAATCTATATTTTTTTTTAGTTAAGAGAGTCAAAGTCGAAAAAATCGTACCCCTCTTGTGCTAGATTACCTCTTTTTTTTATTTTTTTTTATTATATGGTATTATCCATTACACATTCAATGCATTTTTATCTCAACTACTAAAGCACTGTTTTAAATTTTAAAAGATATTGGATTTGATCTTCTCCTTGTACATGTATAATTTATTTGCACACAATATGAGATTGACGTACCACATAAAGATGCATCATATAAAATGTTACAAGTCATTCATGTTAACAACAAGAATTGATGACAGTTTACTTACACTATCATTATAATATATTTAACTTGGCAATAGATTTTCAATTGGAGGAGTCGAATTCTCAATGATGAGACAATAAAACTTCTTATACTTAACTCTATTTTAGAACCTAAGAACAATTTTAAATAATTTAAAGTTGATGTTATTTGCAAGCTTGTTGATAATTTTTATCCTAAAGATTTTAATGAATAAGAGATATATTATTTGAGTTCTCAACTAGAGTATTATTAGATTGATGTGATTCATCATGAGAGCTTTTAGAATATGTTTATCATTTTCAAATTATTTTCAGTTATAGAGCATTTTAAAAATATGTCTCATAATAAAATGAAAGGGGATCTCTTAGTATATTTTATGATGATTTACAATAAATAAAAGCTTGCTATAGATATATGTAAACCCTTTACTAGTTTTATGTAAAACAAATTTATAATTCTTGATCGACTTATCAGAAAATTCTAAAACTTTACAAGGAGACTTCTAATATCATGCTTTAGCTTGGGTTAAAATTTAAGAATTTTTGGAGAAATCCATAAAATTTGATAAAAAATCACAATTTGACTAGTTTGATGTTATTAGACGTAATTTTCAATCCAACTATTAGATTGAACTAAAATTTTATGAGGAATCTTAAAATATATTCAATAAAATTTGGTTAAAATTTTAGGATAAATGGAGCTTGATAGTGCTAACAAAAAAAAAAAGGACCATCAAATAGAAGCAAAAAAGACTCATTAAAAGTAAAATGATTATTTTCCATTAAAAATAAAATAAATTAGCTCTTATTTCCTTTTATATGTTGTCAATTGGGTAGAAGCAGAATAGAAAAGCAAAGAAAACAAAAAGCGAGAGAGAAAGAGAGAAAAATAAAGAAAAAACATTAAAAAATGCAAAGAAAAAAAAAGTGAGAATAATCTTGTAAACTTACAAAGTCTAACTTATAAAATACTAATATAAGAAAGAATAAATTGAAGGAAAGAGGAATTGAGAGAGGAAAAAAATTTAATTATTTTATTTTTCAATGGATATGAGATTTTTATTTTATCATGTTTGAGAGGTTATTATAATATTGATTCAAATTCGATTATAGATGAATTCTATTCCGTGAAACATCAAAGGATGTAACTTCAATAGTGGGTTTATTTTTACTTTCACTTCAATTTTATGTACTTTTAAATTTATTTTTTAATATTTTAGAAAATGTATTTGAATTAAAATTTTATTGTTAACTTCACAAATTCATGTACATGAGTTAATAATTTATCTTAAGAAAAATTATATATTTGTTTAGTAGCTTAGGGCAAGAAAAATTCATAGCTCCACCCTTGTTCAAAACCTCATGTTATTCTTAAACTAAGAGTTTTGTTCTTTTGTTGATAAATGAGATGTATCCCCTTAAATTATATCAATTTCCAAATTGTTGTCATCTTGTGCTAATACCTAAGTCTATCTCGCTTTAGTAAATGTAACTAGTTTTATAACCTAGGATGGAATTTCATGTTAATTTTGAACATAATAAAAAAAATGTGTTATATCATAAATATCATGAATTTCTTTTTAATTCAGATACTCAAACATGTTGTTTATTGAGCGGATAAGCTTCAAGTCAATTTCTAATGTGAAAAAATTATAATTATGTATGTGATGGATAAGTTTTCATGTACCATTATTTTTTTATGTGCTTGTTATATATTCAAAGTGATGTATTGATGTGGTCATGTTGCTAGAATTCCTGATCATTGTTCATTTTAGTTTTTAGATTAGCCTTAAACCTAACCGAAATATATATTCTAAAATATCTATCTTTCACAAAGTTTAGTCATTTCCAAAATTGTTTCTATTCAAATTATATTATAACCAAAACCTACATAACATTTCCATCTTGTATTTGACTTATTCTTGATCATATATTGTATTATCATAGCCCAATTACATCTTGTTTTGATTTTAATCTTGAAATATCTAAGACAGTAGGTGTTACTTCATTTGCTCTTACCAATCGATGTGTATAAACATCAATTCAGGACAATACACTAAAACTAAAATTTCATTATGATTGTTAAGCATAACAACATAACTTAAGTCAAATTGATTCACAAAAATCATTGTCCAAATCAAGTACAAAAAGGGACATTTATACCACTGACTTATAAAACCCACAAACAATTTACAACAAGCACCCTATAGTCAGAAATACTTTCACCGGGGTAGTGTTGAGCTTGGTAGCATATTTTGATATGCATTTAGAGCAAATATATGTCAAGATATCTTTTCTCTATGGTGATTTGAAGGAGTGAATTTACATTGTATCATCGAAAGAGTTTAGTCAACCTGGATAAGAACACTTTATTTATAAATTGAGGAAATCACTTTATGGACTAAAATAGTCTCTAAGACAGTGATATAAGTGATTTGACTCTTATATTATTAGGATGATATACTGATTGCTACAAAGAGTATTAATGAGGTTAATAAGTTGAAGACTTTGTTAAGTAAAGAATTTGACATAAAGATTTTTTAAAAAGATTCCTAGGATGGAGATTCATAGAGATAGAACTATCAGACAATCATGGTTATCTTAATATAGTTACATTGAGAAAGTGTTTGATAATACAAAACTAGTGAATATACCTTTAGTGACTCATTTTATATTATCTATTGCACAATGCCTAAAAACATATAATAAAGTGAAAAAACATATAATAAAGTGAAAGTTATGTCAAAGGTCCCTTATGCATAATAGGGTGTTTAATGTATGTTATGGTTTATAAAAAAACTAGATTTAGCACACATAATTAGTGTGGCGAGCAAGTTTCTATCAAATTTAGAACAATAACATTAGGATGCAATCAAATGGATCTTTAAATACTTAAGGGCAATACAAACTATGGTATCATGTTTAGCAGACAGCAAGGTAATCCTTTAATTACGGGGTATATAAATGTAGACTATACAGGAGACTTGGATGATAGGAAATCTACCACAAGTTATGTATTTACTTTAAAAAAGGGTTTATTTGTTGGAAGTCTATTGTTTAGTCTCTAGTTGCATTATTTACTACTAAGTTAGAATATATGGATTTACTTTGGTAAAGGAGCCTATTTGTGGCTTATTGGTTTGATCAAAGAGTTGGGTATTTAGTAAGGTGAAGTTCAATTGTATTGTGATAGTGAAAGTGTCATGTTCTTGACAAAGAATCAAGTATATAGATGTGAGGTTCCATAGGATCATGGAATTGGTTTCTTCTAGTGAACTGTTGCTTTGACAAACTAATACTTCTAAAAATGTAGCATACATGTTGACAAAACTTATTATCATAGACAAGTTCAAGCATTGCATGAACTTAATTAATATCTCTAGATGCAAGATAAAAGATGTAGCAACCTATTATCTTAAGTGGACTTTTCCATACTTTTCTTTAAAGGAGAGGATATTTACCTAGGTGGAGATTGTTGTAATTTTGGCCGCATAGTGAGGTGAAACAATTCAATGGAAAACTAGGTTTTGTTTTGTGTAATTTAGGGTTTATTATAAATACATACTATGTAATTCTATTTCAACATGGTTAAAATATAAAAACTTCTTAAAAATAAAAACTCCTTACTTTTATGCATGAAAACACTTTGTAAACTACATTAAATCTTATATTCTTTTCTGGTCTCTCTTCTATAACAATATTCATAAAAAATTACTAGAGGTTTTTCATAATATTTTTTATATCCTTAGTTAGCCCAATATTTGCAGCTACAAAGTTTATATCCTTAGTTAGCCCAATATTTGCAGCTACAAAGGGTTTATATGAGTTTCTATTAGGAGGAAAAAAAACAAAAAATAATGAACTAGCTACAAGAACTAGATTCTTAAAGCAATGTTTATTGCAGGGGAAAGAACATGCACTTATTAATGGAAGATTGGCGGTGTATATATATTATATATACAGATTATTGTTGACAAATATATCAACAACAACCAGGCAGACGCAAATAAAAAAAGAAAAAAAATATGTAATGCACTTATTCTCCTCCAGATTCCAATTTATGGTGAGTCACTATTATCCCAAGAGAAAATGCTATAACGGCAGTAAGCAAAATCCCCTTGTTTTTCTTTATCATCTCGAAGGCCTTCTCTAATGGTGTAGCCTCATCCTCCTGTCGCCAATATTTCCTTGAAAGAAGTCTGTAACTATCCATGCTTCCCTTCTCTTCTAACCTTTTGCGATTTTCATCACTGATAGCGGTAGCGGTAGCGGTGTTTTGATATTCAGGCTCTACGGATGTTTCTTCTTGCTTTGGAACAGTTACAAACAGAATTTCACCATCAAATTTTCCAGTGATCTTATCAGCATCTGAATTCTCTGGAAGCTTAAATGTTTGCTCGAAATATATTACTTTGCTGTTGTTGTTCACAAGCCTCTCTCCACTCACCACTATCTGCCCGTAGTCATCAACTCGAAGCTTCACTTCTTCCTTTTTAAAATCTATAAATAAAAATTGCGAAAAGAATTATGAACAGCTGAGACTCACTAACTTATATAGAGATTTTAAGAAATGTTTCAAGTGTTCATAGTTTAAATCTGTACTAATGTATATGTATTTAACCTAATTAACATGGGTCTTCAATCATCAAAGGATATCCCGTATTGTGTTGCAACCACTAAATGTTTACAATCAGCATAAAAGTGAAATATTTACATTCAGAAGTAATTCAAATGACATATTTAATATTTTCTTGGAGTTATGGGTGATTCTGAAGTATTATTGTAATCAAGCCATGCAACAGGAAAGCAGAAATTAAGTCTTAGTTTCAAAAAAAGAAGCAGAGATTAAATTAACTGATAGCTATAATTAGCTAATAACATGATCATCATAAAATGAATGAATAATTTTCATTATTATAAATGTTAGCGTAGAGATACCAGGAAGATCAACAAGAAGATAATGGCTATCGGAGTCCTCCGTCCAAGCCGAAGAAGGCACACACTCTTCAACAACGTGGCTACGCGAACGTGTCCGGTCTGCAATCCCTCCTGATCTCATTCCTCCATTATTTGCCATTGATTGAGATGACCAGGTAAGAAGACACCAAATTAAATTAATGAACTTAATTTAATTATAAAGAGATGCAAGTAGGGCTAGCTAGCTTGCTCGATGATTCATAAACGTAGGGTTGTATATATAATAAACTTGTTATCTTCTATATATATATATACACACACATACTCGTACAGCTTTTCTTGTAGGATTGTTCATATGTTATTCCAAACTTTTCCTGTAGGAGGGTTCAAGTTCAGGCGGCGCTCAATCCACGTATTTACTTCATTATAAGTAAGATGGAAAAGGCTCTTCTTTGCTTTCCTTGCGTCAAACACCACCCTTCTCTTTCCCGAGGAATACTTGGGCGTTCATTTAGCATTGCCTATTATAAAGTGCATATCTAATTTTGACCATAGATATGAATCAGTTGAAGAATTCCATTTGAATTCTTCTTAATTTTTAATTCGATACATTCATGTCGTTTTTTTTTTTAATTTCCTTTGCTTGAAGTTGAAGAATCGAGCTTGCTTTATCTCTCTTTATGTCCCTCCGTTTTTAATTATAACTGTTCTTCGCTTTTTAAGAAAGTAATATGAGTAACGTATGTTCACGACGCTAAATACCCAAGTGTTAATTTATTTGTTTTTGTTTTTCTCCAATTAGAGGTTCAATGGCATGGTACCATAACGTGGATGATCCTTTCCTATTTTTATTTTTTTTAATTCTTCACCCATTTCTCTCAGGGTTTATACCTATATTCATTCAATTTTTATTTTTTTTAATTCTTCACCCATTTCTCTCAGGGTTTATACCTATATTCATTCATGGAAATCCTAAATGTAAACCACTAACATCGTTCCTTGGATATCAAAAAATTTACATGTCATCGCCATGTTTAGTTTTTTTAAATTCTTTATATTTTGTCTAGGATTCTCTGAGTATATACTAACAGAAATATTTTATCGATGTATATCAATTATTTTAACGAGGAAAAAAATTTGATCGGTAAATATCTCAACAAAATATCGATAAAAAAAGGTCCATCAATAATTACGTTGATACTTGTTAAAATTTTGGTAATGAATGATTTAAAAAACTATTATTTGGTGATAATGTTTTAAATTATAAAATAGTTAGGAATAAAACTTTTATGGTTCAATAATAGGTTAATTACTTAGTTCTTAAAATTTGATCCATTTTTCTTTGCTAAGATGAGTGTACTTAATATGGGAAGTCAAGTACCTACAACATGTCCTATTTGATATATTTGAAGACTCTTAGATTTACTTAAACAAACATCTTTGTTAAGAAAATGCAATAATATTTTGTAGAAAGAGACTCTGCAAATAATATATAGAGGATAAAGAAATTATAAACCCTCTATCTGAGTTATTTAAATGGTATTTATACCTCATTAATCTTGTTTTTATGCTGGAGTGGAGATGTTGAAGGTTAATTATTCCAACTTTATAAATTAATCTTGTAAGTAGTGAGTCCTATTTCATTCAGCCTACCCAGTGCTCCTTAGCCAAACACATGTCCCCTACTAAAATTGTCTAGCTCATCATATCACACTTGTGCATTAATGAGATGGACATATGGTATGATATAAAGAGATTTTTGTACACCTAAAAATATAGGAGGAGTAAGATTTGAGCTACAAATGACTTGGGTTAATGAAAAAATCTCAAGAGCTTGCATGTGATCTTGAAAAATCAAACTTAGAGGGTTAGAATGATGAGGTCATCTGGTTAAGCCCAAGAGGCACCCAAACAAGCCTAGGCATGTTGTCTTAGCACCATATAGCCCCAACTGTGTGACCTAGGTCTAATTGCCTAGGCTAAGGCATAACACCTAACACTGGGCTCCAATGCAATACCCAAGCCCATAGGCGGTTAGACTTAGGTGTGATGCTTGGGTTTTTAGAGTTTTTTAGGCTTATTAAATTTGGTAATACACTAAAAATTTAGAATAATATATGTTAATATGTTAAATCAAAAAGAGAAAACAAAACCTGGTATGGCCTGCCTTGAAGTCTTTTGTCCGTGGCTTAGATTTCTTTTGCTCTTCTTTGCAACTAATATGGCTTCTTTGCAACTAGTATGGTTTAGATGTTCCAATAGATAATCATTTTCATTAAGCTCATCCTTCATATTAAGCAAATCTTTTCATCTTTTAAAATTAAAGTAAACAAAGGTGCCTTAATTGTCTCCCAACTTATTCACAAATTTATTATTCAATAGTTTAATGTTATCAAGGTTAGTGAGATATAAAGTATCTCTTATTTTGCTTAAATTTCTATAAAGTTCAAATATGAAAGAAAAACATATTAGATATGCTTCTCTTTCTATATATCTTGAATATGGAATTTTCTTCATATATGGTTATAATCATGAAAGGAGTAATATATATCTTTATGCTCTAATGTATATTTTTTAGACTTATTTATACTATATGGTTAGCAAATTCTTACATATCCATATGAATGACTCAAGAATCATCGAGAAATAAAAAGAAAAGGCATGAAGAAAAAAGCATCAATACAAAATGCAACAAAAATCTATGCATACAAGGATTGAAGAATTTAAGTTTAAGGTGTTTGAAACTACACTTGCAATAGGTTATTAACAAAATTTTCCAAGAATAAAAAAAAAAAAGAATACTTTATTAAACTAGAAAGTTTCATATATTCCTTTTGTGTGGAATCAGAAACTATGATAATTAATGAAAAAGTCAGTTAATGTTATAGTAAAGGTAAAATTCAAAGGAAATAAATAATAATGACACTAATTCTTAGACTACATTAAAAAAAACTCCTAGTTAAATGGTTTTACAAACTTTTCATTTTAAAACAATCCAAAATCATAAACCAGTAAATATAATTCCCCTGCAATCCACTCAAAATTTGAATCAAAACCTAAAAATTTACAATTCTCGATTTTTAAACACAATCCACCACTATTGGGTCTACACCCAAACCAAATTTCTCGATTTTTAAACACAATCCACCACTACTGGGTCTACACCCAAACCAAAATTTACTTTTCTCATTCTTTTGTAATTTTTTTAGAAATTAGAAAAACAATACAAGTGTTGTTACTTAAATTATTATAGAGAAGTACATGACAGATATCTAAAAAATGTTTTAACAATCAAATATTTAGAATTAAGTTAGTTTATATAGGTTTGATTATTTATATAGTTTAATCAAATTTCAATTAGTTAACTATTACCTAGTCATTATGACTTATCAATTTGTTCCAAAAAAAAAGAAGCAAGTGAGCTAGTAGCTCAATTAACAATAGTCAAGTGGTGAGGAGTCAACTACGGGAAAGAACATTCTTGGTTTGAATTCTACCAATTGCATTTCTCAACCCACGTCTAATTGTGTGATCATTAGAGATCTTGAGTTGGTGGGCTCTCCCTTGTTATTTTGCTCTTGGAAGTGATCACCTATCTATAGATCACGTTCAAGAATGTGTCCACGATATGAAAAAAAATTATTTCATAAAATACAATTATTTTCTAATCAAATTTTCTCACTCACTTCTTTTTTCCTCATAAAATAAATTAATTTTCCTAGCTATTTTGCAATTTAGTTTTAGCTGATAATTAATTAACCTTAGACAACTTGACCAGAAGGATTTGTTAGTTTGGATAATAAAATCAACTAACTATAGCTCAACATTTTATTTTGTTGTTTTTCAAGCGAAATCGTAAAATTTGTACAACATAAGAATTTAAGAAATTCTAAGATGATGACATCTTTTATCAAATTCATCCCAAGAAAAAGAAAATGAAATAGGGTAGAAAAGAAAAAAAAAACAAACCAAATGAGAAGATAATAGTTGAAATTGAAATTGAAGATAAAAATGATGATATTACTCTTGATAAATAAAAGAAATGACAAGATCCCAAAATTAATAATATATATATATATATTAACCATAAGGTTAATTGTGGCTGTGGGAAAATTTGTGAGAAAGGGGAAATGGTTATAAGAGGTAAGAAATTGAAGATTAGGGTTTCAAACAAAAAAGAAAGGGACTCTTTTATACTTGGGTTTTTAGGTTGATCTAGGAGTTCAAATTGGGCTGACTTGGTTTGATTTGAATGGTTTCGAAGGTTTTAAACCTAGTAAAGAATAGGCATAATAAAAACAAAATATATTTGCTAGAATTTTTTTGAGAAATTTAGAATGACTAAAGATTAAAAGTAAGATGAAATTTGTTCCTCTTTGTTCTATTTTTAAAGTACTACAAGGTAAACTAGTCATTCTAACCATAACAAAATGAAATTAATAACCTTGGTTACACCATAAATTCTAATTCAAAATCTAATTACTAAATATTTCACTACATAATATTTTATTCAAAACTTCCTATTAGAGCTCTTATATGTTACTTATATACTAGGAAACAAATCCTAAACAAATATGAAAATAATAATAATAAAATAGTTCTAGCTGAAATAAGAAAATAAATCCTAATTCAACTAAAAAATTAAAATAAATGCAAAACAATAATTTCTAAACTTTATTTGAAGGTCTTCTTGATCTTTGATTACAATAAAATTTTAATCTTATAAGAAAAATAAAGCTTTTAAAAACTTCTAGCAAAATTTTAATAGATTCAATAGTCAGATCAAAAGTTTTTTTCATTAATATAATATTGCATGTTAAGATGTATTAGTTTTCCTCATTTGGAAAGACCATGTCTCTAAGTTTTGGTGAGCCATCTACCTAACATTTTGACCATGAAAATCAATGTTAAGCCCCTTAAGTTCTATTGATCTCTAGTGTGTAGGAACTTTACAGTTAACTATCTTAGATCAAGTATGCCAATAATCAATTCCTAAACACCCAAGATTACTATGCACCATACCTTGTCATATTGTCTTAGCTTACCTAACAATAAATGATATGCATTCATAAATACCATATCATACCAAATGCTATCAAATATCCTTTAACTATAGAAAATAAAAATCAGGCAGTGTTTATCAATGATTTTCTTGCTATATTGACTCAGCTAGTTCAATATGTAGGGCTTGGAGTTCTTTTTTCTATCTAAGTTATGACTTCTCTAGTACCTTAATCAACACCATATATTCATAGCTACATATCATTATCAATGATCATAATACATATCTTGTACTTAATTATACAAGTTGAATAAAAAAGACTAGTGCATAGACAATCCTTATCTAAATCACTATTAGGAGGAAGTAAACTTTTTTGAATGACTACAGTAGCATCGTCATCACCTTACAAAATCTCTTCATTAGTATCTAAATCATTATAAATAGGATCATATGCCTTCTCATCAGGTTTTTTTACCAATAGATTTTTACATAAATGACTTTTTAGCTCATGACACTTAGAATTTTAATGCCTTAATGATATTTGAAAAATCAAAATTTAAAACTAGATCCAAAACTCGAATCCTGATATATAGTTTGATTATCTATTGATTAAGACTATACAAATTATTATTGTTCACTAGTATGCACCTCTTTATTATTTACCGAAATGACATGTTGTTTGTCTATAGTCAAAGCCCTTTGATAAGCTTTTAAATTTGTCCATAAAGATTGCAAACATAACACATCTTAGATAAACTATCATGATTCATTAAAGTGTCTAAAAACTAATTGCTCTTTTATTTTGAGCAGATCATTGCTAGCCATTAGTTAGTAAAAAACATCAATGTATTCTGATTAGTATTTAAAAGTGTATTTTTATTAAGGTTTTATATCATCATTTTAAACTCCTTAACTAAAACATGTTTTATAATAACATATCTAATAATATAATATACCTTTAATTTATAGTAAATATTCATTTTAAATACAGGCCCATCACATAAATGAAAGGATTGATTGATGAGTTTAAGAATTGAAATTGAAAGGACAAAGAGATGGACAGACTTGGAAAAGAGATGCTAGTGCAGTCTAAACCAGAATACTATTCGGTAATTGGGTCATATCTGGAGTTGTATATCTCGGATTTAGATCTACTTTATATGGATGGAAAGGTAAGACATAGGCCTATAAATTTCAAGTGGAGGTCTGGCTTTAAAAAGGTCATTTTCAACTTCAAATTGTAGCAACAAGAAAAAGTCTGAATTTGTTCTGCAAGCCGAACACTGTTCAGTGTTTGGGCTAGAGTTCTAGAAGTCCAAATGACGTTCATTTTTTTTTCCTAAAAAGCTAGATAATTTCTACAACTTTATGTTTCTAGTGGTTTCAATTCTAATGTTATCAATGATGTTTTGGGCAGACAAGAAAAGATACCCACTCATCAATTAGTCATTAAATCAATAGTTCTCAATTTTAGTCTATAAAAGGAGGCATTTGCCATGCATTTTGGTATCTTGGTCTCCAGATCAAGATCATGCTTTTGCTTTCTCTCTTTATATTTTTGTAATGCTTATGTTTTATTTTTCTTATTATCTTGTTTATGCCTTTTAATTCCTTTCCTTTACTTAGTTAACTTTTATCTTATTTATGTTATTATTT
>NW_011501353.1:21539-27222 GCF_000495115.2 Populus euphratica | reverse complement strand
GAATAAGATAACTAATGTAATCATGTTAACAATTTATAATCTAACTATAACCTTCTTTGTGTATGGTTTTTAATTGAATAATAAGAGTTTATACTATACTTGTTTGACATACCATTAGTGGATCCTCTAACCTTGACATTTATTATTATCATTGTTTAATCTTTATGTTAATCTTTTATCTCAAAGTTATCATCAACTTCTTCTACTTCTTTATTACTACTACTACTACTACTACTACTATTACTATTACTATTACTACTACTGCTACTACTATTATTGTTGTTATTTTTATTACTATTGTTATTGTTATTGTTGTTGTTGTGTTATTGTTATTTATAATTTATACAATTAACCTCCCTGTGGTTCGACCCCGATCTTGCCGAGTTATTTATTAATTTGACACTCCTATATTTGGGAGAAGATATTAATCTTTTGGTCATGTCATATTCCTTAACGGTTTTCCCATTTAACTTGATGTATGGAGTCATTGGCATAAAGTTTGAGTATACTTGAATGGAAGAAAGTGTATATTAATCTTTTACTTCATTTTCTTATAATCATTAATCTTATGTTTTCCTTATTTTTCCTTTGCTTTAATTTATCCTACCAAGAAAAAGCTCACATTTTCAATCTAATCATGATGAACTTCACTTTTATCTTCTCTAGATTTTTATTTTTATTTTTACTAAAAAATTATTTCAACCTCATTCATTGATTTAATGAATTTTTATGCTTGCAAGTTCTTGTGAAATTATAAATCTTTAATCAAAATCCTAATTTTCCATGATAATCCTTTAAATTAAGAGGTTGTCTCCTTTTATCATTCCTCTAAAACGAGTTCTCGATACTAGTTAATGACCTGTGGCCATTCTCCTCCTGTTCTTTTTGGATCTACTCTACCAACTATTGAGTTAACTCTATGAATTGTATCTATACATCCTCTATTACTAGCTCCTAAATATTTTTCTTTTGAGAGAGAACCTCCTTATCCCCTCTTTGCCTAAATATGTTCTACTTTGCAACTTCTTTCAGCCATAGTTCTTTAGCAACACGCAACAAGCAAATAATCAAGTATTGTAGGGCTCAAATTTCAACTGATATAGATAGAAACAACAAAACAAAGATAGCAAGGACAAGGAACACAAAATTATATTGAATATGATCACACCAGAAACCCTAACTTAACATTTTATTACTAAATATTTTACCACAAATATTCTAATCCGAACTTCCTATTAGAGCTTTTATAGATTCCTTATATACTAGAAAAAAAGTACTAAACAAAGGTAGAAAAATAATAAAAGAGCCTTAAAGTAAAATAATATAGTAAATCCTTAACAATAATTTATCGACCTAATTATTTGAAGGTCTTTCCAAACTTTGATTATTATGAAACTTTAACCCTATTAAAAATAGAGCTTTTATTTTTTTTTTTGAAAAATTTTAGCTAGATCAAATGGTCAAATAAAAAATTATTTTTGTTCATACAAGATTATACATTAAAGAAAATCTCCGACATCACTTAAAGCTTACTAGGTTTGGATTCAATCTCCTTTCGAGCTTCATATTGATGTTATTAGTTATGAAAACCTTGCAACTTGGTGGGGAAATCTCTCTCAACTCTATTGTGAGAATGGGAACAGTGAGTGCATAAAAGAACTACCTTGTTTTATTTTATGGCAACTATGGAATGACATGGTATTCCAACATAAAACATGGTAGTGGATGCAGTTATTAGAATCTAGTTTTGTTTTCATACTATTTGATGGTTCATGATTTTCTAAAAGCCTCCCACATTTAAAGACTATCATGCAAAAGCTTGAACCTAAAATTGGATTATGACTTTGAGATGGAATATTAATGTAACGATTAAACAATGATAATAACAAATGTCAAGGTTAGAGGTTCCACTAATGGTATATCAAACAAGTATAGTATAAACTCTTATTATTGAATTGGAAACCACACACAAAGGAGGTTCCAATCAGATTATATATTGTTAACATGATTACATTAGTCATCTTATTCAATTAATGCTAATACTTGTAAATCTCGTCAAGCATTCATGATTATAACTTATGTTAACAACAAATCAAGTTCCTTTCATAGCTCAGGTGTCGGTTATACCATACATTATGGGCTATGAAAGTGCCAAGCATTTGTTGTACCAAGTGTTATACAACATAAATCAAGATTAGTCATTTAACAAGCAAAGTATTAAAGAGTGAACAAGATAGCAAATATAAAACATGTTAGTATCAAACATTAAAGTCCATATTAAGTTTACATTATACTTATTCTTACACCATTAGTGTAACCTTTTCACCTTGACATAATTAACTTAGCTAGACATAATGAAAGAAAGCAAAATAGATAAACAAAATAAGAACATAAAAGTTAACTAAGTAAAGGAAAGGAAATGAAAGGCATAAACTTAATATTAATGAAAACAAAGCATAAAAAATACAAAGAGAGAAAGGAAGAGCATGATCTTGATCTGAACACCAAGATGCCTAAATGCATGGCAAATGCCTCCTTTTATAGGCCAAAAATGGGAACTATTGATTTGATGACTAATTGATAAGTGGGTGACCAACTTTTGACTTGGTGACAATCCTTATCTTCTCTTGTCTGCCCAAAACGTCATTGATAACGTCAAAATTGGAGCCAGTTGTAAACATGAAAGTTGTAGGCAATTGTCTCAGCTTTCTTGTGTAAAAACTTCAGCTCATTTGGACTTCTAGAACTCCAGATATGGCCAAAATACCGAACAGTGCTCGGGCTGGAAGACAGATTCGGGCTTCTTTGTTGTTGCTACAATTTGGACTTGATAATGGCCTTTTTAGATCTTGGGCTCCATATGAAAGTTGTAGGCCTATGTCTTACCTTTCCATCCATATAAATTGGACCTAAATCTGAGATCTGTAGCTCCAGATATGACCCAATTACCGAACAGTGTTCCGGTTTGGATTGCACCGACATCTCTTTTCTAAGTTTGGCCATCTCTTTATCCTTGCAATTTAAGTTCTTAAAGTCATCAATCAATATTTTCATTTATGTGATAGGCCTGCATTTAAAATGAACATTTACCATAAATTAAAGGTATCTTATGTTATTAGATATATTATTATAAAACATGTTTTAGTTAAGGAGTTATTGATACTTCAAGTGCAAAATGATGATATAAAACCATGATAAAAATGCACTTTTAAGTACCAATCACAATTTCTCCACACCTAATCTTGTATTAGGTTGAAGTACGCTCTTGCCTAACTCTAAGTTGGGCCATGACACCTCTATGCCAAACTCTAAGATGGGTTAGGACGAGTCAACATCCAACTCTTTTTGGGTTCAGTATATAGGTAAATCCAATTCCACTTAGACGTAGCGTAAAGTTGAACCCAACTGCTATGAAATTTAGCGTATAGTTGAAAAGTGACCCTACTCTAATCTTCCTTCACTCTGAGTCAGGGCTAGTGACTATGATACCCATCACATCTCATTAATTATAAAAAAATAGCCCATGCTTATAATATTTATCGCGAGGTGCGCGAGCATCATCTACCAATGGTGGAGGCTGTTGTTGTGCCTCCTAATGAGGGGTGTTGTGTTGGGAAGGTTTTTTAAATTTAATCATAAAATTATGATTAAGGTTCAGGAGTCGCCACCTAGTATTATGGTCACTGGGAACCTATAGTCTGTGAGAGTCTGAGTAAGAGACTGGTTAAGCAAGGTGAAGATGCATCACTACCAGTGCACCCTACCTAAGGTAAGTTACATTGTTGTTTGATTGTTTTTTAAGTTAGGTTTCTATTTGTTGGTCTTTTCTAAAGCTTAAGGCAGATCTCTCTTCATGAGAAAGTCTCTCCTTATCGCGTTAAATCCTAACCGTTCTAAAGTTTAAATATTAACATCGCATTTATTTACATAACGTATCTTTAATACCTGAGGGTGCACTTTATCGTGTAATTTGACGCCCCATAAATATTAAAGTCTACATCTAGATCCTAAAACAGATTGGAAATGGAGGAAACAAGGCCTAAATAGCCAAATCCTAATGGATAATCATAAACTGGTTATGATATCCATTTTTTTTAAACATGAAAAAAATCCAATTTTATTTTTATTTTTTTTCATAACCCAATTCTAGGTTATTCCCCAAAAATCAATTTGTTTTTCAAAAATAAAAATCAAATAAAGACTAACAACATGGAGAAAGTAGGCCGGAAAGTCAAGCTATAATTTTTAAAGATATTTCAAGGCCTAATTGTACCCCCTTTATGCCCAAAAATGGAGGAAACAATGTAAATTCAAGGTCAAAATTAAATGATTATTGGACGAATTTGTATTAAAATTAAGTCCAAGGACATAATTAAATTTTTAATAGGCCAATTTGATTTAATCATGGGCCCAATTAAATTTTAATTATGTTTAAGAATTAATTTGGGTCCAATTGAAGGATTTAATTAAGTGCAAGGACTTAATTATACTTTAAATGGGTCAAATTAATTTTATTTGGGGCTTAATTAGTAAAGAAACTAAACCCAAGGACATAATTAAATTTCTAATAGGCCAATTTGACTTAATTATGGGCCAAATTAAATTTTAATTATGTTTAAGAATTAATTTGGGTCTAATTGAAGGATTTAATTAAGTGCAAGGACTTAATTATACTTTAAATGGGTCAAATTAATTTTATTTGGAGCTTAATAGGTGAAAAATTAAGTTTGGGAATTTAATTTGGGCTTAATTGAGAATATTAAAATTTTAAGAGATCAAATTTAATTTTTACCAAGTTAATTGATTGAAATGAGGGGCAAAAATGCAAGAAAATTGAAGTTTTGGGGTTAATTAGGGGCTAAATTGGCAAAATCTGAGACAAAGGACTATTATGCAATAGAGAGCAAACTATGGAGGGCCAATTGAAGAAATTGAAAGTTTATGATCAATTAGGGTTCAATTGACAAAATCCAAGATCAAAGACCATATTGTAAAAGGCGCTTAACTTTGGGGTTTCAATTGAAGTTCAGCAGGGGCTTAATTGCATTGAATCTAAAGTTTAAAGTCAATTAGGGGTTCAATTGAAAGAAATTGAAAGAAAAAGGACTCAATTGAAATTTAGTAAAAATCCTTATTTCAGTCCAAAACGGCGTCGTTTTTTTTTTAAAAAAAGGATTAGACGACGCATTGTCTGGTCACTATTCATTATCTTTTTTATTTTTCTAAAAAAACGGGTCCGGTCAACCCCTTTGCAAGTGCATTTAATGCACTTAATGTCCACCAAATTTGCCAAAACATGCACAAAACTGATCACCAGAAATCCCTCCACATCAGGGTATAGCCGGCGCCGGTTTACTAGCAAATAAACAGACGTGGAACCACCCCAAAGAGGCCAACTCAGATAGCTTTTTCTGTAGAATTGACAACTCAGGGTGCCTACTTTGAGCCAATAGTTAGGATCCTTCCCAATTGAATCAACGGCTGGAATTTATTCCCCTGTGTAGACAAGATTGCCCCCTTCCACCACCTATAAATAGAGGCTCCATTGATGACCAGAGGGAGAAGAAAATTGAACCCAAAGTTGGCAAAAAATCAGCCTTCCCTGCATAATTTTCCTACAACACTTTTTTTTTCTTCTTTCTCTCTCTGCCACGGCTTACAGCCACCACCATCACTGTTACAT
>NW_011501353.1:13889-21475 GCF_000495115.2 Populus euphratica | reverse complement strand
CCTTCTCGGCGATTTTTCTTCTTTCTTCTTCTTCGCTACCAGCAGCCACCTCGACATCTCTCCACCATTGCCGCCGCTTGCACCACGTCAGACCACCCTCGCGCCAGGTAACTTCTCTCTTCTTCTTCCTTCTCCCGCCTTCTTCACGCCATTGCGTGGATAGTCGGCGTGAATTATAATTCATGTCCTACTGTTCACATGAACAGTGGACGCTAGGGCGGGCCGTATCTGGCCCAACCCAAAATTTTGGGCTAGGTCTGGCCCGACCCTAAAGAAATAAATAAAAAGTTTCGGGCCGAGTCCGGCACAACCACTTCAGCCCGAGACTGGCCCAACCACTGCCATGTCTGAGCTTAATCCAGATTAGCTGGCCCAGCCAAGCCCATGTAGATTTTTTTCTTTTTTTATTTTATTTATTATAATAATATATTATATTAAAAAAACCGAAAAAATTAAAATTTTTTTGAAAAGTCTTTTTGAAAAAATATATTATATTAAAAAAACCGAAAAAATTAAAAAAAAATTGAAAAGTCTTTTTGAAATTTTTTTGATTTTATCAAACATTTCTCTATCAATTTTATATAATATCGGGTTGTATATTTACATTGTAAAATACAAATTTGGTATTTAAATACTGATTTTCTCTGAAAAAATCCCAAAAAAAAAACAATTGAAAAGTCTTTTTGAAAAATTTGTGATTTTATCAAATAATTTTCTATTAATTTTGCATAGTATCAGGTTATATATTTACATTCTAAAATACAAATCCGATATTAAAATACTGATTTTCTCCGAAAAAATTCCAAATTTTTTTTTTGAAAAGTCTTTTTGAAAAATTTATGATTTTATCAAATATTTTTCTATCAATTTTACATAATATCGGGTTGTATATTTACACTGTAAAATACAAATCCGGTATTAAAATACCGATTTTCTCCCAAAAAAAACTTTTTCTCCTTAGGATCCAAATGTAGACTTTAATATTTATCGGTATAAAATTACATGATAAAGTACACCCTTCAAGTATTAAAGATACAAAGTGTAAATAAATGTGATGGTAATATTCAGACCTTATAGTGATTAGGATTTAACCTGATAAGGTAGAGACTCTCTCATGAAGAGAGATCTACCTTGAGACTTGAAAAAGACAAACAAATAGAAACCTGACTTAAAAAAAAAATCAAACAACAATGCAGCTTACCTAGGGTAGGGTGCACTGGGAGTGATGCGTCTTCTCCTTGCACAATACCCCCCCATCTGGAGGCACAACAAAAGCCTCTGCTGTCACCAGACAATACTCGCGCACCCCGTGACATTTTTAATGAAAAATATACTTAGAAAATTTTTAGGATTTGGCCGTATGAAAACAATTTTTTTAAAAAAAAAGAAAATTAATTTAAAAGTTTTTGAGATTTTTTTGAAAATATTTTGATTTTTTTGAAATATTTCCAAAAAAACCATGTATTTTAATACCGAATTTGTATTTTACAGTGTAAATATACAACTCGATATTATGAAAAATTGGAAGAAAAATATGCGAGAAAAATAATAATTTTTTTCAAAGGTTTTTTGAAATTTTTTTAATATAATAATAACATATAATATATTATTATATTAATACATTACAAAGAGTGTTGTAGAACGTGAACTTTTCACGTTCTGCATGCAACCAAATGGTTGCAGAAGTTGGAGATGGGTGGAGGAGAAGGCTACCGGGCGCGGTCTGGTCTAACACGAAGGACGTCTTGCAGTGGTGTTGCTGGCGGTTGGAGGTGGTTGTAGGTGGCGGAGAAAGAAGAAAGAAGGAGAAGAAAATATGTAAGAGAGAGAGAGGGACTGTCAATGTATGCTTTGCAGCTGGTGAGGAGTTAAGGCAACTGCTGGTAATGGAAAAGGTGAGGGGTTGACATGAGGACAGTGGTTGAGGATGTGGCAGAGGTGGTGGTTGGTGGTAGAAGAAGCAAAAGAAGAAGAAGAAAATGGGAGGGGTGGTAGAGAGGAGAGACAAATTGACGGTGGCTCTTGGTGATCGGTTGGTGGTTATGTTGGCTTTTGTGGTGGAGCTGATGGTGAGAAGACCGATGATTGTGTGCTGCCGGTGGTTACAGCTTTGAAGGGAGAAAGAAAAACAGAAAAACAGAGAAAGTGGCAGAAACCGGGAAGAGGCTAATTTTTTGGCTTATTTTGGACCCGATTTTCTCCTCCCTCAGGCCATCAAATTCATCTATTTATAAGTGGTGGAAGAGGAAAATCTTGTCTGCGCTGGCAGGGGCGGAGTAAGAAAAAAAAATTGAGGAGGGCCAAATTAAAAGAATCATTTTAGAAAGGTTTGTTTTATTGAAATATGTATTAAATGAGGACCAAGAGAGGGGCTGGGAAAATTTTCCCTGCAGGGGCCGGGGCCCCTGCCAGCCCCCCTGCCTCCACCACTGTACGCTGGAGAAAAATTTCAGCCCTTGATTCAGATGAAAAGGATCTCAATCGTTGGCTCAAAGTAAGCATGGTGCACTATCAAATTGTCAAATCTATAGCTGCAGGCTGCATGAGTTGGCCTCTTTGGAGTGGTGCCACGTCCGTTTATTTGCCAATGAGTCGGTGCCGACCATACCCAAACGTATAGGATGTCTGGTGATCAGTTTCATATAAGTTTTGGCACTGTACGCTGGAGAAAAATTTCAGCCCTTGATTCAGATGAAAAGGATCTCAATCATTGGCTCAAAGTAAGCATGGTGCACTATCAAATTGTCAAATCTACAACTGCAGGCTGCATGAGTTGGCCTCTTTGGAGTGGTGCCACGTCCGTTTATTTGCCAATGAGTCGGTGCCGACCATACCCAAACATATAGGATGTCTGGTGATCAGTTTCGTATAAGTTTTGGTAAATTTGGTAGACATTAGGTACATTAAATGTAGCTACAAAGTAGATAATCGGACCAGCTATTTCAAGGATTTAAAGAAGAAGATGAATAGTGCCAAAATCATGTTTTTGGTCAAAATTCATTTCAGTCCTTTCTTTTTCAATTGCTTTTAATTGAACCCTTAATTAACCCTAAAATTTTTCAATTTCTTCAATTTCACCCTAGGTTTTTTGTCAATTTCACCCCTATAATTTGGCGTCTATTACAGAAACATCCTTGGCTATCAATTTCTTTAATTTAACCCCTAATTGACCTCAAAACTTTAATTTTCTTGCAATTTGGCCCCCTAATTTCAAACAATTAACTTGGTAAAAATTAAATTTGGTCTCTTAAAATTTCAATCTTCTCAATTAAGCTCTTAAACTTAATTTTTCACCAATTAAGCCACAAATAAAATTAATTTGACCCATTTAAAGTATTATTAAGTCTTTACACTTAATTAAATCCTTCAATTGGACCTAAATTAATTCTTAAACATAATTAAAATTTAATTTGGCCTGTGATTAAATCAAATTGGCCTATTAAAAATTTAATTATGTCATTGGACTTAATTTTTATGCAAATTCGTCCAATAATCATTTAATTTGACCTTGAATTTGCGTTTTTTCTCCATTCTTAGGCATAATGGGATACAATTAGGCCTTGAATTTTCTCCAAAAATTGCAGCATAATTTACCGGCTTACTTTCTCCATGTTGCCAACCTTTATTATTATTTTTTGATATTTATTTTGAAAAAAATGTGATTTTTTTAATAACCCAGAATTGAGTTATGACAATATTATTCTACCATTACGAGATTATATCTCTACTTCTCACATATCATATGAAACCAATTAAGATAGGTAATATAAAAAAAAGCTTGAGTACATAGAAAAGGGGTTCGAAAAGCTTGTGCTCTTAAACATAAACACATTCATTCTCTTCTTTCTTTACATCTACATCTTTTTCTCCATCTTGTTCTTTATTTTCGTAAAAGCTCATTAATATTTTTATTAATATTTTTTTACCATACAAAATACCTCGTATGAACTTAATCTTCAGAGGATCCCTGACAATACCCTTCAATGGTCTCTAAAGGACTTTATACAGGTATTCATTTAAGAAAAGATTTACAATCCCTGGGAATATACATTCAAGAGGAGGCTGATATATTCTAAAAGTGAAGGTCATAGAAGATACTACCAAACGACCTCCAAGGATCTTTAGGAATATTTGAAATATTCCTTCTAGAATATTCCCCATAATTTATGTAACTTCATCACTATTCAACAAGATAAACTGCATAAGAATGGTAGGGTTTCTGTGACGTAGGATCAATCTAGTTGGAAAGCAACCTGATGACGGTGATATTGAATTGAATTGTGCAAGCGTTTTCAAACAATATATACTCTGAGAGGCAAGATTAGGGTAGTATGAAGGAACTGTCTTTGTGGAATTGTTTGTGCTATAGTTTTTTGCTGCTCCAACTGTTTGGAACCCCAAACATATGAAGCTCTACCATGCAGGAGGCTGTTCGACTTGGGTTGTAGGAAAGTTTTCCAAAATTTATAATTGAAAGGGACGCCAAAGCTTTGTTTGATACTGTGGCTTTTAAAGAATTCTATGATAGTGAGATTCATTTAATTTTGCATGATAGAGTATGCTTGGCTAGGATCTCCGAGGCTTGCATTTTTCGTTTAGTCACGTGTACATATAATTGGGTTCTATATGAAATGACAATTACAGCCTGAAGAGAGCAAATTTGTTCTGAAAATCAGGATGTGATCTTAGGAAGACTCCAACAATTATTTTTGTGAGTTTACTTTCTTCAATGACTTTAATCAATGATATTTCTATCTTAGACAAAAAAAATGCCCTCTAAAACATAATTTGTCTTGAATATATGGAAAGAAAGAAGAGAAGTTGACCGTTGTGGTGTAGTTAGTGGCTCCCCTCCCTTCCCTCACTGAGTCTAATTTTACTATCTTCTTCATTTGGGTATCTGGCTCCGATATCCACTCACTAGTACCTTAGATTTTCTACCCTTATACCGCACAATACAAACAAAGGAGAACCAAGTTTAAAATCACTAAAAACGGAAAGGGCCGAGCAGAAAACCTTAGCTTCTCCCTTGTAAATATTAATCGTTTAAGTTCCAATCCTAATCCTAAACTTGTGAAATAATCGACAACAATAGATCAGAGACGAAAAAAGAAGGGCCAAAAAAACAAAACAAAAGAAGCAAAGAGAGGGTTGCGAGAGATAGATTGAAGGAGAGAAGAAATTGGCTGAGAAAGCTATGGGAGCTGTTAAAAATTACATGTTGTTTGTTTTCTTTGCATTAGCCATGCAAACTTCAACTCTAAAGGCCGGCATTGCCAATTTCGACGAGTACTGGAAAAAGCGAGCTGAAGAGGCCAAGGAGGCTTCCCGCGAGGCCTACGAACCAAATCCGGAGAAAGTCGCTAAACATTTCAACGATGAAGTGCACAAGTAAGTTTATGTTAAACATTAATAATTGTGAAAACAACGTCTCTTTGTGAAAATGTTGACTGTAAGTGTAAATATTGTACATGTTCTTTATTTAGGTCATTGGAAGGTGGCAATAGCACAAGAAGGAACCTAGGAAAATACAAAGGGCCATGCCTAGCAACAAATCCTATCGACCGATGCTGGAGATGTGATAAAAACTGGGCTAAAAACCGCAAGAAGCTGGGAGGTTGTGCTCTAGGGTTTGGACGCAAAACCATAGGAGGCAAGAATGGAAAATACTACCGGGTAACAGACCCGTCAGACAATGACATGGTGAATCCTAAGCCAGGAACACTGCGCTATGGAGTGATTCAGGACAAACCGCTTTGGATTATATTTGCTCATGATATGGTTATTAGGCTAAGTGAAGAGCTAATGGTGGCATCAAATAAGACAATTGATGGGCGCGGTGTTAATGTGCACATTTACAATGGCGCTCAAATTACTCTACAGTTTGTGAAAAATGTGATCATCCATGGGATCCACATTCATGATGCTAAAGCTGGAAATGGTGGGATGATTAGGGACTCGGTGGATCATTATGGCTTTCGTTCTCGGAGCGATGGAGATGGGATTTCAATATTTGGTTCAACTGATATTTGGATTGATCATATCTCCTTGTCTAATTGCGAAGATGGCCTCATAGATGCCGTAATGGGATCCAATGCCATCACCATATCTAATTGCCACTTCACCAAACATAATGATGTACGATCCATTTTCGTTTTCTTTTTATGAAATTAACCCAATTAAATTAATTAAAAGTTAAGGTGAGATTATCCATTACATTTGTGATGATAGCCAAATAATTCAACTTTCATACTTATTTATTATTAATAAAAAAATAATATAAATTATATTTTGAAATCTCATATAACAGTTTAAGCTATTAAATTGATATAATTTTTTAATATGATATTAAAGTTTTAATAACTAAATGATTATGAGTTTAAATCTTATTATCTCATATAAGTTATATCTTAAACTATTAGATTGAGATTATTTTTTAACAACTATTAATCACCAATATTAATCCTCTTATTGTATAACCATTTATTATGGATCGGAGGATCCTATTTTTGGCACAAAAATAACAATAATTAAAAGAGATATTGACTATTAATGTGCTGTATATTGCATTTAGCTTGGAGAAGTGTAATTTGCAAATACACAAATTCGTTGCGCAGGTAATGTTGTTTGGTGCAAGCGATGGTTATTCTGGCGATTCAGTGATGCAAATAACTGTTGCTTTCAACCACTTTGGTCGTGGATTAGTGCAAAGAATGCCGAGGGTCCGATGGGGGTTTGCGCACGTTGTAAACAATGACTATACTCACTGGGAAATGTATGCTATTGGTGGTAGCCAACATCCTACTATCATTAGCCAGGGTAACCGGTTTATTGCTCCTCCTGATCTAGCATGCAAAGAGGTACACTTCCTTCTAATAATTAATGACCCTAATGAAGGGCCATTACTGTACCAAAATATAGTTTTGGGATGAATTTAATTAAAATCTTCGAAATTCTAGCTTAAAAGTGAGTATTAATTATGTCAAGGACGGAACCTGGATATTTGTGGTAGCAAACAAAAGAGATCATAGCATTAATTCTATATTAAGATTAAATTATGTCCAATACACAAGTTGAACATTTAATTCTTTATATACGTTTATGTAGGTGACCAAGAGGGACTATGCAGTTGAAAGTGTGTGGAAGTCCTGGAATTGGAGATCAGAGGGGGATTTGATGCTCAACGGAGCCTTCTTTGTTCAATCTGGTAATGCAATCAAGACAATGAACAAACAGGGTGTGATTAATGCAATGCCTGGAAGACATGTGAGCAGGCTCACACGCTTTTCGGGTGCTCTCGATTGCGTTAGAGGTAGACCTTGTTAATATGTGCACCTCACTACCTGGTATGTGTACATACAGCGAGCTAGCTCGGTGAACGAGTTCAAAACCGAACCGTAGCTAGTTGTTTTCCGAAATAGGGGTTTAATTTAGGAGTGCA
Source organism: Populus euphratica (assembly GCF_000495115.2). Lineage (NCBI taxonomy): Eukaryota > Viridiplantae > Streptophyta > Magnoliopsida > Malpighiales > Salicaceae > Populus > Populus euphratica. The sequence continues at coordinate 14,034 of NW_011501353.1, read as the reverse complement.
ATTTCAACGCTTTCTGTTGTTAAGTAACTCGAATATCTTTGTAACTCTATTGGCGAAGATTAATTTACAAAAATTATTGCAAAAATTTCTCTCTCTAGGAATATCGATTGAATTTTCTACGACATTGATTAGTGGGATACAGTTT
>NW_011501353.1:8457-10617 GCF_000495115.2 Populus euphratica | reverse complement strand
CCACCATCACTTATTATGGCTCGAGGGATTCCAAATCGACTCAAAATATTTTCTTTCAAAAACTTTATCACTATTTTGTGATCATTGTTTTGATTTGAAATTGCATCTATCCATTTTGAAACATAATCTACTATGACTAATATACACAAAGAACTAAATGATGGAGGAAATGGACCTATGAAATCTATACCCCAATAGTCAAAGATCTTAATAACAAAAATAGGATTTAAACTCTCTTTTCTAAGTTTGGCCATCTCTTTGCCTTTGCAATTTAAGTTCTTAAAGTCATCAATTAATCCTTTCATTTATGTGATAGGCCTGCATTTAAAATGAATATTTACCATAAATTAAAGGTATCTTATATTATTAGATATCTTATTATAAAACATGCTTTAGTTAAGGAGTTATTGATACTTCAAGTGCAAAATGATGATATAAAACCTTGATAAAAATACACTTTTAAGTATCAATCAGTTCTAATCGGATTATAAATTGTAAACATGATTACATTAGTTATCTTATTTGAATAATGTTAATACTTGTAAGTATTGTGTCCGTTCAAGAACTTTCTTTTATCTTGGGTACTCTCCAATGAGCTGGCAATTGTCATGAAACAAGAAAATTGACAATATTATCAATCCAAGGCATTGTAGAGATAGAAAGCAAAAATTCATCTAATAAATCTAGAGTAACCATTTAACAAGCAAACTATTAAAAGTGAATAAGATAACAATTACAAAACATGTTGGCATTAACATTTGCGGTGTCTTTCTTATCTTTGATTGTGATATCAAATTCTTGAAGTAACAAAATCCACCGCACCAATCTAGCTTTAGAATAAACAAGATGAGAGCATAAATAAGATTTAAGAACATAAATAAAATATAAGTTAACTAAATTAAAGAAAACAAATAAAAAGTATAAATAAGAGATTAATGAAAGCAAAACTTAAACATTACAAAAATATGAAGAGAAAGAGCAAGAACATGATCTAGATCTGAAAAGCGACATGCCTAAATGCATGGAAAATACCTCATTTTATAGGTCAAAATTGAAAACTATTGATTGATGACTGATTATTGAGTGGATAACCAATTCTTGACTTAGTGACAATCCTTATCTTCTTATCTATCAAAAATATCATTACCACCATCAGAATTTGAATAGAATTAAATCATGAAAGTTCCAGGAAACTGTGTCATCTTTCTAACAAAAAAAATTGAGGTCATTTGGACTTTAAAACTCAAGAAATGAGCTGAACACTAAACAATATCTGGGTTGCAGGACAAATTTAGACTCTTATGGGTTGAACACTGAATAGTATTTGGGCTATAGGAAAGATTCAAACTTCTCTATTGTTGCTAAGATTTAGACTTCGAAACAGTAGAATTGAGTCTTGCCTTCCGCATAAATAATCCAAGATCTACAGCTTCAGATATGATCGAATGACTTAATGGTGTTCCAGTTTGGATTGAACTAGCATCATTTTTCTAAGTTTCACCCTCTTTTTGTCTTCTCAATTTCAGTAGTTGAACTCATCAATCAGTCCTTTGATTTATGTGATAGGCCTACATTTAAGATAAATATTTACCACAAATTAAAGGTATCTTATAGTATCAAACGTGTTGTTATAAAACATGCTTTAGTTAAAGAGTTATTGATACTTTAAGTGCAAAATACTGATATAAAACCTTGATAAAAATGCACTTTTAAGTGCTAATCACACCCCCCAACCAGCTTATTAATGGTTCCTAGTAATCAAAGCGTTAAAATAGAAAACTAATTTCCAAGTTTCACAAAGTAAAGCATCCATCAATGAACTTCCATTAATCTATCCAAGTAAACAAACTCTCATAAAATTTATATATTTGCTTTATACTTCTTAAACAAGATATTAATAAACCTTTTATTTTTGTGCTGAATGTATGAAAACATAGATGATGGGACTTTTGTTGGAAAAAAAATACTATTTTGTTCTAATGTTTAAGGTTAACTTCCTTGGATTGGGATTATTATCCTTTTTTTTTAATATATATACAAATAACACAATATATCTAATTATTAATCATACCCTCCAACGAGCTTATTTCTAGTTCTCAGTAACCAAAGAGTTAAAATAGAAAAATAATTTGCAAGTTCCACAAAGCAAGGTATTCATCA
>NW_011501353.1:3465-8151 GCF_000495115.2 Populus euphratica | reverse complement strand
GCTTTCAGCTAATGACTCCCAGACCAGTTGGTCTTAGGGTATTAGGTGTTGAGACACCTCTTCGAGCTTAATAACTCAGGTTGCAGATACTGATACGTAGATAATGCAATGTTTGATTCTCTTAAGTTATTCTCCTTAACCCATCTAATAAGCATTGGACTAATAGCTTCCAAGTCAGTTGACTTTAGATGATTAGGTGTTAAAACACCTCTTCGAGCTTAATTGCTTAGGTTAGGGAGGGTATGAAATCAAATTTATCTACATTTTTATTACCATAAATATTATTATTATTATTATTTTACAAATTATATATTATCCCTTTCTTTAGTTATTACCTTTAACAAAAGAACATAAATAATACAATATGTAGCCCACAATCACATGTTAAAGTGTTGTATGAAAATAAAAGTTTAAAAATACTTAAATGAATATATGAGCAGAATCAGTTGATAATAATACGAGAGTTTGTAAACCTGAATATTTCAAGAGAAGGATGTGATAGACCTTGTTATAAATATTGCAAATAACCATTAAAAAATGTTTACCAAGATGTGTCTCAAGAGTCAATCAAAATCCTCCTTACTTTGTCATCCTAATAACAATTTTGTCAAATGGTTTATGAAATAGAAAACATAATTATTTATTATTTTTTATATATATATCAATTACTACCCTCTCCCCCCAACCAAAATGAGACATTGTCCTTAATGTTCTAAGGTAAAAAGTATAGAAGACATCACCTGAAACACCCAACACTAACAAACTTAAAACACACTTAAAACAAATATAAAAAATAACAATACAACATAATATGCTATTAATAAAACCAAAAGATATAAGGATTCACAACCGAAGGCTCAAATCCAATCTATGCTTTTTATGACTTTCCTTAATTGACCAATTTATACGACTCATGGAGGGATCAATTATAGGGATGAAATATTGTAGTTGGTCAATCAATTATTCAACAATAGCAACAGAGATTATAATTTGTTATGCCGAAGATGTTAGAAATTCTTATTCCACTACATAATCAAAAAAAGACAACAACTTATTATTAAAATCATTAACATTTAACAGACCTATGAGAAAATATGAAAGATCTCTTCTAATGTGCCCTGATCATCTGGTAAGGCAATGAAGGCATCAATATTTTTAAACATTGCATTCATTCGATCAGACATTGTGGAAACCTATAGTTTTTATCCAATTGTTTTTCCAATGATGTCCCCATTTGCTAAAGCTTTGGGGATGACCTCCAAAACTTAACTGCCTCCTAAAAATATAGTTATTGACACTCCCCTCATTAACCCAAGGCTGCCTCCTCTATACACTAAATGAATATTTCGTTCAGCTAGTACCTGACCAAAATGATTTATTGATTCTAAAAACTCTATTTCCTTTCCACGACTAAATCCACCAAAAATACAAATATTTTTTATGTGATGACTTGAGGAACATGTCATTTCTACACACTTCTATATTTGTGGAATGTATAGGTTGAGTAGAATTGAAGGGAAAGAAAAGAAGATTTTATAGATGAGAAATTAAAAATGCAATCATACCAATTATATATAGGTCAGCTGGAGTCTCTCTCTCTCTTTTTCTCTCTCTTTTAAAAAAAATATATATATGTACAAGTAGTTGTGATTATGACTCACATCTTCCCTTAGTTTTAGTCCAAGAAAGGCTTAAACGCCTCTACAGGTTGAGGATAGGCTTCCCATTCAATTTTCTTAAAAACTAGCAAACATGATCTTTTTTTAGTCAAATTCCTAAAACTATGCCAAACATGTTCTTTATAAAAATAGGTTCATAAATCATGAATTACACGATGCATATCTCTACTATGATGAGACTTAAGAGTCAATAGAAGATTATCTAAAGACTCTATGTTTTGAAATAAATCCTACCTTTTGATATTTTTCACAGGTTTTATAAAATACATGTGTGTCTTTGAACATGGTGAACCAGTAAAATCCACTTTGTAAGATTTTTGCAGTCCTCTTTCTTAATGAGAAATAATATGTTTTGAAATAAATCCTACCTTTTGATATTTTTCACAGGTTTTATAAAATACATGTGTGTCTTTGAACATGGTGGACCAGTAAAATCCACTTTGTAAGATTTTTGCAGTCCTCTTTCTTAATGAGAAATAATCCTTACATGCCTCAAAATGATAAAATTTAATAACACTACCTACCTCATTATTAGGAATACAGCTTTGAAATATTTGATTAGGGCAATATTTGAATAAATAAAAGTCATCCAAATAAATTTTTTTCACTTTGTTCAAGAACTTTCTTTTGTCTTGGATATCCAAATGAGCTGACAAAAATTCTAAAGCAAGAAAATTAATATTTTTAGCAAACCAAAGCATTGAACTGAGAGAAAGTAAAGATTGATTAAGAAAGTAATCATCGATTGGTGTGATGTTGAATGTCGAATCTATTGTCAATTTTGACAAATGATCTGCAATAAAATTTCCGGTGTCTTTTTCATTCTCGATTTCTTCATGTTTGAAAGTTTCAAAGATTTTAAAATCATGATTGACTTCCCTTTGTTTAGTCATGGCATGAGGAAATGGATGTGCTAGCGGGGAATCGGTGTTTTCTTTGTAATATTCATATTCAACCCATTCCTTACCCTCAGAGATTGACTCATCATCTTTCTTACAAGGTTTAAGAATGAATTTTTCAATAACCTTACCACTATAAAGTGTGATGACTAATTTGACTTGATCCATGTGTTGGCTTCCGAAACTACTTGTATTTGTATTGTATTGCCCCTTAGGATTTTGCTGTGGTTGAGATGGAAACTTACCTTTCTCTTGAAAATTAAGAGCAGATGTCAATTTTACAACATCTTTAAAATTTGTCATAATTTGAGCAAGTTGAGTATTAAGTGTCTTTTGCTTTTCAATGAATGCATGCAATGTTTCCTCAAGATTTCTTCTAGGAGGGAAAGCATAAGGAGGTGCATATCCATGAGAATTTTGGAAATTATGGTGTGCTTAAAATGATGGCTATGAAGTTTGTGCATTATTGTTATCACTCTTCCAACTAAATTTGATTGATTTCTCAAACCAGAGTTGTATGTTTATGAGTATGAGTTATAATTAGGCCTTTGAAAATTATTTAAAGCATGAGCTTATTCATTAAAGCTTTCTTTAAAAGAAGACAAAGTTGGACAGTCATTAGTTGAGTGTTCATTAGTTTCACAAATTTGACACACAATATCTTGAATAGATTTTAATTAACACTCTTTTTTAATTCTAGTGCCTCTATTTTTCTAGCTAGACTTTGAAAATTGTTTAAAGCATGAGCTTATTCATTAAAGCTTTCTTTAAAAGAAGACAAAGTTGGACAGTCATTAGTTGAGTGTTCATTAGTTTCACAAATTTGACACACAATATCTTGAACAGATTTTAATTAACACTCTTTTTTAATTCTAGTGCCTCTATTTTTCTAGCTAGACATGCAAATTTGGCTTAGAGGTCATGATCTTCCCTAAGGTTATACATATCTCCACTAGATGTATAAGGTTGACTTGTACCTGGTATCTCATAAGTGTCTGTAGTGTTTTAATTTTAAGCATTTTCAACTAGCAAATCTAGGTACTCCATTATGCATTAGGGTCTTTATTTTCAAAAGCTTCATTACACATCAATTCAACCATTTGTCTATCTTTAGGTGTTAACCCTTCATAAAAATGTGAAACCAATCTCCATGTTTCAAAACCATGACGAAGGTAAGTATTAAGCAAGTCTCGATATCTATCCCAACATTGGTAAAATATTTCAACAGGTTTTTAAGTGAAAATGGTGATTTATCTTTTGAAAGAATTTGTTCTGTGAGATGGAAAATTCTTTAAAAATTATTATTGCATTTCATCCCAAACACGAATGGATCCTAGTCTTAAATTTTTTACCCATGTTTTAGCTTTATCTTTTAATGAAAAGGGAAAAGCTTTTAATCTGATGGTGTTCATGCTATAATTTAAGTTATTATAGGTGTTACAGACTTCTTCAAATTCTCTCAAATGTAAAGATGGATTTTCTAAATCTAAGCCATGAAAAGAAGGTAAAAGTTGAATAATGTCTAACATAAAATTAAAATGAGATACAACATAAGGGAAAACTATGCATGACGGTGCACTTGTTCTTATTGGATTCATGTGGTCTCTAGGTGTTCTGGCATGATTATTCTCATTATTCTCATTATAAAGCGACTGGTTATCTTCTTCAACCATATTTTTTTAAAAATGATAAGGATACCCTACCAAGTCTACCACTTAATGTATGTAATCAAACTTTTATGCATATATAAGAAGAGAATAACATGAAGAAGAAAACAAGAGAAACAAAGTTAGATATAAGAAAAGTAAAAAGAAAAAATAAAATAAATACTATAATTTATACAAGAACTTACCTCTCCGGCAACGACGCTAAAAACTTGACATGACCAAAAGATTGATGTCTTCTCCCAAATGCAAAAGTGTCAAAGTAATAAATAACCTAGTAAGATCAGAGTCGAACCACAAGGAAGTTAATTGTGCAAATTATATAACAACAACAACAACAACAATAATAAGTTAAAAAGGATTTTGAGATGTAAGATTAATATGAGGATTAAACAATGATAAAAATAAATGTCAAGGTTAGAGGATCCACTAATGGTATGTCAA
>NW_011501353.1:2447-3221 GCF_000495115.2 Populus euphratica | reverse complement strand
GCCAAGTATTTGTTATACATAAAAGTGTCAAGCATTTATTATACCAAGTGTTATACAACACAAATCTAGTTTAACCATTTAACAAGCAAGGTATTAAGAATTAGTAAGATAAAAAGATAAGACATGTTAATAACAAACTTTTTTAGATATAAATATTGACGTTCATGTTGAGTTTATATTATACTTATTCTAACACCATCAATGAAACCTTTTCATCTTGATACAATAAATTTAGCTAAACATTATAAAGAATAGAAATATAAATAAACTAGATAAGAACATAGTTATGAAGAAAAGCATAAACAAGAAATTAATGAAAGCAAAACTTAATCATTAAAAAAATATAAAGAAAGAGAGCAAAAATATGATCTTGATCTGAAAACCAAGATGCCTAAATGCATGGCAAATGCCTCCTTTTATAGGCCAAAATTTAGAACTATTCATTTGTTGACTAATTGTTGAGTGGGTGACCATATTTTGACTTGGTAACAATCCTTATCTTCTTGTTTAAAGAAAACATCATTTCTAACATCAGAATTTGGACAAACTGTCTTCATGAAAGTTCTAAAAAATTATCCCAGCTTTCCAACAAAAAAATATTAAGGTCATTTGAACTTCTATAACTCAAGATATGGGTTGAACACTAAACAATATCTGAGCTACAAGACAGATTCAGACCTTTCTATTGTTATTAAGATTTAGACTTCTAAACAACAAAATTGAGTCTTGCCTTCCTATAAATGTTTTAGCCTATATCTTAGCTTTCCATCCATA
>NW_011501353.1:0-1060 GCF_000495115.2 Populus euphratica | reverse complement strand
TATTATTGTTATTATTATTATTACTATTGTTGTTGTTGTTATTGTTGTTGTTATTGTTGCTATTATTGTTGCTTATAATTTTTGTCTATAATTTGTACAATTAACCTCCTTGTGGTTCGACCCCGGTCTTGCCGGGTTATTTATTACTTCGACACTCCTGCACTTGGGAGAAGACATCAATCTTTTAGTCGTGTTAGTATCAAACTTGTTATTATAAAACATGCTTTAGTTAAAAAGTTATTGGAACTTCAAGTGTAAAATGTTGTTATAAAACCTCATTAAAAATACACTTTTAAATGTTAATCAATAAGACATGTGAACAAACAGGTGTTTTCACCCGCGACGTTATCTAGTGATGGCTAAGGCTCTTTATCATTCCTTTCATGTAAGGTGTTGTGTTAGAAGCGTTTTTGGATTTAATCATAAAATTATGATTAATGTTCAGCAGTCATCACCTAGTATTATGGTAACTAGGAACTTATGGTCTGCGAGAGTCTAGGAAAGGGACTAGTTGTACAACGAAAAGACGCATCACCCCTAATGCACCTTAACTAAGGTAAACTGTATTGTTGTTAAATTATTTTCTAAATCAGGTTTCTGTTCGTTGGTCTTTTCTAAAGTTTAAGGTAGATCTCTCTTCATGAGAAACTCTCTATCTTACTGGGTTAAATCCTAAAAATAATAAAGTCTAAATTTTAGCATTGAATTTATTGACATCTTGTATCTTTAATACCTAATAGTGTATTTTATTGTATAATTTTATACTACATAAATATTTAAGTCTACATCTAGACCATAAAAAAATATTGGAAAAAGATTTTTGATATTTTGGCTAAATCGTAAGGGATGATCATAAACTGGTTATGATATCTATTTTTATTTAATTTAAAAACATAAAAAGATGCAAAAACTTTTAATGAGAATATGCTTGGAAAATTTTTAAGATTTGGCTATATATGAAAATAAAATATTTTTGTTTTTTTTTTAAAGGAAATTAATTTAAAATTTTTTGAGATTTTATTGAAAATATTTTACTTCGAATTTATTTTTTTGGAAAAAG
>NW_011500040.1:490625-507413 GCF_000495115.2 Populus euphratica | reverse complement strand
ACTAGCTAACCAAGGTCATAGTTATCAAATCTATTTGGGATTTGAAGTAATTTAAAATTCAAGTCAGATGGATCATGCTGATTTATTTATTTTAAAATGAAAGGACACATAAAAAAAATGACATTATTTTGGATAAAAGTTAAAAAAAATCTATGGAATTGATTTAATTGGATCTTATATAAGTTTAGTTAAATTACTTAAATTAACTAAATTTCAAGTTAATTGCCAGACTAGAACAGGTTTAATAAGCATGATTAAGATAAGGTAACCTCCATCTCTTTTAACGGATTCTGCTAATTAAAGGCCTCAACACACTCTTGATTCCCGTGATTATTCCCTTTCCCTCTCCTTTCTTTTTCTCATGGTTCGTCCAGCAGGTGCCCCAGTTTCTGTGAAGAAAGAGCAACCTTCCAGCTTTAAAGAATTTTGCAAAGCCTCTCTATCCATATTCGCCGGATGGTGTCGCGTTGATAGAAAATTATCTCCACCTTCTTCAGGCAGATCAGATGAATTACAAGTGAAATTTGAAGCCATTAGCCAAGCTCCCGAGGTATATATACTTCCATGCATAAATTAATAAATGTAAAGTTTGCAGGAATTATATTCTAGAAGTTTTTGTTCTAATCATCTCTCGAACAAACTGGCATAGAGATTCGAAATCCTGAAATCCCATCAAGACGTTTATCTTTAAAAATTAAGGAAACTCACATCCATCACGACGATTGCATATCCTCACGTAGGTGGAATTTCCAGGAACTTGGTTACGATACAGAAGAGGGAAAGACGACGAATGGAATCCACAGTTTTAGATACAACGCTAATAGCACGCGAGGTGACAATCCTTCGAGTCCAAGAGGATACTTCAGACATAAAAGCACGAATGGCTGCTTTCCTAATATATCTTCTCCTCTGTCAAAAAGTGGAAGCCTGAAGAGCCCTTCTCGAAAATTATCTTTCCGAAAGAGAAATACGAGTCAGAAAAGCACCGAGTCACGTCATGGCTTGTCTGCATCTCTCTCAAGAAATGCAAGCCGGAAGACCGCCAGCACCATCATGTTTTCAAACTCAATGGGAAAGATGAAACCTCCGGCTATTGAAAGGCCTCTCGAGTGCACGCTCGAGGAGTTATGTTATGGATGCATGAAAAAGATCGAGATAACAAGAGATGTCATAATTACGAATACAGGGTCAGTTCCCAGGTCCAGAGTTCATCGTTTATTGCTTCGGTTTTCCATATGAATTTTGATTGTTCTTCTCCTTGATAACATGATTTACAATTAGATCAGGCTTCGAAATTGCAATTCTTCATGACTTGGCTACTAAAAATTAAAATCCATAAGACGACGTTCTTTTTAAAAAATCTGAGTCGCAAAGAATAGTTTTAAGCCGGGGAAACGCCGACCCTTTTTCAGAAGGCATGCACATTTGCCAGGAAACCCTGCAAGGCATTTGAACTTCGATCGAAAAAGGATGAAACTAGAACGAAGAAAAACATCACGAGCTAGTATATTGATGATGTTTTCCATTGTTTCTGGCAGGCGAGTAATACAAGAAGAGGAAACATTGACAGTTAGAGTGAAGCCAGGATGGAAAAAGGGAACGAAGATCACATTTGAAGGAATGGGAAGTGAGAGGCCTGGCACTTGCACAGCTGATGTAATCTTGGTGATTGCCGAGAAACGACACTCTCTGTTTCGGAGGGAAGGAGAAGGTTTGGAGATAGGAGTAGAAGTTCCACTAGTGAAGGCTCTAACTGGTTGCCAAATCTCGATCCCTTTGTTGGGCGGTGAGGAAACAAGTTTGATGATCGATGATATCATTCACCATGGCTGTGAAAGGATCATAGAAGGTCAAGGCATGCCAAGCACAAAAGAGCAGGGGCGAAGAGGAAACTTGAGAGTTGTCTTCCTCGTAGAATTCCCGACACAACTGACAGATGAACAACGGTCAGATATTCGTAGTATTTTAGAGGATTCCTCTTGAATCATTCAGTTTTCCCTTGGAGCCGATCCACGCCCAAGCTGATCATCGTACGATACACTTGGAATCTCTATGGTAATCCTCTTGTCTAGAATCTGACCAATATTTGGTTGTCAATAGTAGAAGATTCGTGGTAGTTTATGTACTATCCGTCCCCACTGGATCCCTTACAGCATCAGCTGCTGGGACAAGGTCCTAACTAGCAACCTCTCAGACATCCAATGCTACCAGGTGCCATTTGGCTACCTGGCCGACGGCTACAATATATTGTTTGATCTATTTTTTTTTTAAAAAAAATACTTTCGAAATGCATCATACCACGCTAACAAAAACAAATTTTATTCATCAGAGGGTATAACTGATATTGCATTCCACTTTCGTTCTTGTAATCAATCAACGTTCCAACTTAAATTAAGTACAAAAATAATATAGTGATTGAGCTTACACTGAAGACATCACACTATATTCCTAGACTTAAGACATTCCAAGCAGGGTGCGAAGTATTGTCCATAAATTACCAGTGATTAGAGCCTTCATCAATCTTAGCTTTCCCAGTGTGTACGGTGGATATCTCACAGATGCATCACCTACAAAACTACGATACACGACTGCCTTCTTGTGGGTAAAAGCATCGAAGGAAAATTTGCCATGGTATGAACCCATTCCACTCTCGCCCACGCCCCCAAATGGTACGCTATGAACTGCAAGCTGCACCATCAAGAACATATTAGATGCAGATACTAGATGGTTATTCAGTTAATGAAATTAAGTCCACAAATTTCAAGAGCAAGTATATGGGAAGATGGAACAAACGACAGCCCTGGACCAAGTATTCAGGAATCCAGGAGTCTTAGTCCCTCCCTCGCACATAATTGTGGTCCATGGTTTGTTATCATGGTAATTCCCACTTCATGTGAAAAGGAGAGAGTGCCGGAATCATTCATAAGTACTGTGAGCGCCAGAGGCACTCATTCATCTCCGACCACCATCACCCCCACAACTATAAAGTGTACCTGGGTGATAACCAGACAGACTGAGACTGCTCGTGTATTATGCATATATGCAAGGGTATGCACAAGTTTCTGGAAGTTCAGCGAAGAATAATTACATGCAAAGTAGTGTCATTAATGACCACACCCCCTGCAGAAACAGACATCAAAAACTGCTCCTTCAGCTTCTTGTTATTGGTAAATAAATAAGCTGCAAGTGGCTTTGTTCCTGATTTTATTATATCAAAGCTATCCTCGATTTTGCTGACCTGTTTGAACCAAAAAAAAAAAAAATCATAATTGGCATCCCACATTTTATTACAAGAATTCTGTGACAACCAATTGAACTTTCTACTCTTAAAAAAAATATTACCGTTATCCAGAAAACAGTAACGATTAATCTTTTTTTTTTTATCATTTACAAAGGCATTGTTCCAGCAGAAAATTACTCCACTAAAGTGGAAGACAACCTCCTACCAACTCATTTTGATCAACAAGCAGAGAGAGAGAGCACATATAGAAAACCATGATGTTTTTTTCTATTTGTAATAATAATTACTCTGCAATATCAGAGCTATCACTTCTACCCATTGTAAAGAGAAGCTCCTCCTTTAATGTTGTAGAAGCAGTTTAGATTCAGTTTTATGTCCTACTTCATATACTGTCCGTACAATAATACAGCTATGAGCCGAGGATCTCTTGATGCTTACAGTGAGAATGGGAAGCAATGGACCAAATATCTCTTCTTTCATTATTAGAGAGTTTTGTGGGACGCCCAATAATATGGTGGGAGCAATTCTCCTGCCATTGAAGAAAAGATTTGTCAATGCAAAGCAAACAGCACCAAGCTAAACTAAATTAACGAACCAAGAAAATGGCAAGCAGATACTCACAGGTTGGCTTCATCTCTTTCACCTCCATAAACAATCTTCCCAGAAACCTTATCCTCATCCAGTAGCTTTGTCAAACGAGCAAAATGGTTGGAATTCACAATTCGAGATAAGTCTTTTGATTCCAATGGGTTCTTTCCATAAAATGCCTCCAGTTCTTTTTTCAGAGAGTCCACCTGTATCGCAGAAGGAATTAATGAATGGCTGAAAAACAAAATGTTCCAACAAGGAAAAAGAAATGAATGATAGAAATCAGCATTACCAGCTTCTCAGCACAATCTTTCGTCGTTATAATGTAATCCGGAGAGATGCATGCTTGTCCATTATTACAACCCCACTTGCCTACAACTATCCGCCTAGTTGCAATCTTGGACAATTAGGTAGATGTGTCAGAGAATGATAGTAAGAAGAAACTTATGGTGCCTTAACCAACGGTATGTAGCAATGAACATGTAGAAAATGACACCCATAACACACACATGTAAAGGGATGCAAGGAGCTTTTTACCTGTATATCGATACCTGAATCGACAACAACTGGAGATTTTCCTCCAAGCTCCAAAACAACCGGTGTCAGGTGTTTTGCTGCAGCAGCCATCACAATTCGTCCTACTCTTCCATTGCCTGTAAAATCAAGGATGACATGTTTTTGGGCTCAAGTTTGTGTTGAAGAAAACACCGTTTAATTTGTGCTTAAAGCATCAGTTTAGTTTCCTCTTTTACTCGCAGGGTTTCTCCAAAAGAATAACTGAAAGTTTGTTTCTTATTTTTTCCTCTTTTTAGACTAATTATTTGAGGCATAAAATCATGCCCTTTAAATGAGACAAACACTAAATATAGCAGTACTTCAAAAGAGCACGTTTTGAATATCATATTCAACAAACTGGGAGAGCTGAATACTCTGAGCAGCATTGTCCTGAGAAAATAGTAGCATCACTCCACTTCAGCAACATCCCAAAGCAATGCATTTTATCACTCTCGAATCTTAAGAGAAACATGTCATCCCTAGGCAAAAGATGCATTACATGATCTATTATTATAATAGCAAGCCCAGCAGAAAACATTCTAACCTCTTCATATTCCATTTTAACTCCACAACCACGAGAAGCATTCATTCTTCAGAAAAGTACTGACCACTAAGTCTCACATACTCCCAAATTCCAACAAACTGCCTCATGTAAAGGAACTGATGTATAGAAAATCTGGATTCTACAATGCCCTTCAACCAAATTTCAGTTTACAAGGTTTAAGTACAAAAATCCGAGAGCCAAAATTACTTTAGAGGAATACAGAAGCTACAGCCCTCAGATGATAATAAGAACATACTACCAATCTTGTCAGGAAAAGGATTTTCACATTCTCATTAATTATAACAAGCAATTTCAGTGGTATGATGATGATTGACATGAGACATTTAGGAACACCAAAAATTATAGAATGTTCTATGACAACCATGTCAAACAGACAAAAAAAAAAAAAGGATCACCTCTCTCACACATGGTTTTTCTTGAGAATAGTATAAAGCGGAATGTATTTTCCTGCTCTATTCTGCCTTGCCTTCTCCCTTCTTCATGGCATATTACTGTGTACGCTCAATATGCTTATGGTTGCTCCCTTTTTTTGTCAGTTTAATAATAAAATTATACTTTTCCAAACATGTCAATCACAGAAATGCAGAGAGGACCTCTAAGACTTTAACTAAGCGGCTAAGTTGAAGCCTTTCCAAATAGCACAGGAAAAAGAATTCCGCAACTTGTTCAACATCTAGCAAGATGTTGCTTATATCATCACTTCAGAGAATTGTAAGAAAATAAGTACACAGTTTCTTTTGGGTTGATTTACCGCCATATATTTCTGTCTATAGAACAATTTAACAATTAGACATCACTTGCACATACAAACCGAGGAATGAACAAGAACCTGTATAAAATATTTTGTCCCACTTTTGCTCCAGTAGTGCAGAAGTTTCAGAAACAGCCCCCTCAACAACCTTTATCGAAGAGCAATCCAAATACTCTGGAAGTAGCTTTGCAAGCACTGAGGATGAAGCTGGTGCAAGTTCTGATGGTTTTAAAACCATAGCATTACCGGCTGCAATAGCTCCAATAAGTGGATCCATAGACAACACTAGAAAGAGAGAAATAAGAATTGATTATTATAGTATCAACAATAAATGCAAAGAAATATAGGGCTTTTCTATGAACATACAAAAAGGGTAATTCCACGCTGAAATAATCAACACAGCACCCAGAGGTTCTGACAGTATTTCAGCCGATGAAGGAAAAGTTGTCAAAGAAGTTTTTGCCTGCAATGAAAAGATATATTGATTACACTCAACTCAATTACCAAAAAGATCAAAACTGTAAACAAACTACAAATAGTGGAGCAATATTCAAAGCAGCTACCTTTTCTGGCATCATCCAACGTTTCAGTTCCTTAATAGCCAATGTACACGAGTTTTTTACCATAGTTAACTGCATAACAAACCATCAATCAACTTTTGAGAAAATGACATGAAATTTCACATAGAAATCGCATAATATAAGTTATTTCATGAGAATATTTAGGGGGCTAGATTTTCCGAATTTATATAAAAAACACAGCTTCCGTTATTCTCTTTCGGATGCACAAAGATGCAATTGCTTGCACATGCACACCTCACATCCTTTCAATATAGTTCATCTTACAAGATTAAAAGCTGACGTGCGTAGTTAGCAATTAAGCTGTAGCAGATTAATAAGAAATTGTAACTATTCCCTGAGAAAACAGTTAAATACATAATAAATACAGTTGGTAGTGCTTTGGAGTCATGATGATATGATGTTGCATTTCCTGTGGCAAAAGTCTTACCAGGAAAATGGTTTTCTAGGAAATACTGTCCAGTTACTTGTTTCTTCATTGGCACATTCAATCTAGTTGTACTTAAAAAAATCCCATTCCAGATTCCACTTACAATCTCATTGCCACTGTACCCGGCCAAACAGAACCAAACCAAACAAGGTTTCCGCATGCTAAACAATCTAAAGCACCAACTCCACAATTAGAGTCAAATACAATAAACATCAGGTTAGGCAATTGACTCAGGTTTCACATCTGTAGCAGGCGATCTTTGATTTAGAAATCATCATATACATCCAAACAAATTTCTTTGTTTCTTTATTGACATAATTTCCTTCCATCATGATTATCTGGAATCCTAGGTATCAGTCATATTCCTGAAGTATAGCAGTGCAATAAACATCCTATCTATCAAACAATAAATGCCCGCGTCCTGCAAGTTCCCTTGAATGCCACACATCACCTGCGTATCATACTCGAGACAGACACCAAACCTTGACAGGAACATTTAAAAAAAAGAGAGAGAAAAAAAGTGGCGTGTCATTAATGCTTCTCTCGTAAATAGAGGACCCCTCCTGCCCAGCTCTTGATCAGACGAACATTAATGTTAATCGAAAGTAAGACATGAAAGAGACGGGATTAAACCAGACCTAAGAATATCCATCAAATTAAAAGCTAGAGAGTAGTGGGGAACCCCCATCATAACAGACTGCTAGTCAAACCAAAGATCAAGAAACAAAAACGCGGCGGTTGTGATTTCAGTGTCCTGTAACTACAGTTAAAAATAAAGAGTAATCAATTACTGGTTCCTCCCTCAACTCTAACTAAAATTCAATAATAGATTAGACGGATAGATAGTCACCGATTCCGCGTCATCAATCGTTCCATTTATAAAACAGTTGCTCACGCATAAAAGTAAATAAAAAATCACATCACGTTTGAGGATATCATATGCAACCAAAAAAAACTAAGAGATTTTTCTACAAAAAAAAAAAAGAGGTTATGCCTGGTATTTCTCAGACCTCATAAACGATGGATTCAAGTTGAGGCTTGGAGAGATCTTGACGGAGAGCATCAACAATGTCTTCCTCGTGTTCATCGCACATCTTAACAATACTCTTCAACTGAGATATTCTCCACTCGTAACTCCTTGTTTTACCAGAAGCAAAAACGTCTCTCAGATCCTTGGCTAACACATTCGCTGCCTCCACATCAAACACCGTGTTCTCCTCCTCCTTAGTCGCCATTTCACCACTCGATGGACACAAAGATTAGAGTTTGGCTTGATGTAATGTGTTTTGTTCTAATAGGCAAACAGAAGGAGACTCTTTCTGTTTGGATTGGACTGGCTTTTGGAAAAGGGAATTTACTTAGCAATAATGGGAGAGGAATAATAATACAAATGTGTTGCTGTCGTTTGTAGTGGTAGTCGTAGTCGAGCCGGCTTATCAGCGGGAGAGGAATGATCTCTTGATAAGACGAGAGATTTGGGCCCCGTGCGCACATCAATATTTACTTCTAGGGCCGTGTTTTCACCGGATCTTAAAGCGCGTCGTCGAATGGGTTTGTCTCCGGATGATGGTAGCAAGAATCAATTATTTATTGTATGAGCAGTCGTGCTGCTCTCTACAGTATGAGGACGTAGGACGAGTACAAACTATAGCAGCAAGACAAAGTCTCTGTTTGGTATTGCCTTGTAAATGGAGGAGGGCGGATAAAATTTAAATTTATTTATTTATACTTTAAAATTGTTTTAATATGATAATATTAAAATAATTTTCAAAAAATAAAAAATGTATTATTTTATATTTTCTAATAAAAAATATTTTTTTAGAAAAACTATTATTAAACATCAAAACATATTATATATATAATAAAAAAATTAGACTTATATAACACAAATTAGAATAAGTAGCGTAGTTTTTCTCCAAATTGCCAAGGTTGAAAAAGAGATATTTTTTCAACTACTGTAGTTGAAAATTAACACTGTTTGACTAGTTGCTAGGGTGAGTTTTGCGTAGGGTCTCCTATTTGCAACTTACATGGATAAATATTCTTCCTTTATTTTTTGCTAGTTTTTTTTTTCATTTAGCCCCTTAATTTTTCTATTTAGTCACTTTGATTTCATTATTTCGATCATTTCATCTCTTGTTTTCTCCATAAAATTATAATAGTTGGCTCATGCTATATTGCATGCCATAACATATTTTTTAACATAAAAAATAATTTTTAAACATTGTTGATGTATCTTTTTTACCAAAAAAAAATTTAACCATTAATTTAAAATCGAATGCATCTTCTAATAAAATAGACTAGGGAACATGTATGCTAGCAAATGCTAGAAAGAGATTTTAATGCTAACTAAAGACTAATTCGTGAAATTAAAAAATGCGTTTAGCTAAGAATATATGATCATGTGTTATGAGAAAATCTTGAAATTTTTAATTTAATTATGTGGCATTAATATTTTTTACAAGAAGAGTAATAATTTAAATTTAATTAAAAAAATTCTACTAAAAGCCTTTCTTCTCTTCTTAATATCTTTGATTTTAAAAAAATCTAACAATTATTTCAATATCATTTATTTAATGAAAAACTAAAAGCATTTGGAAAACATTAAAAATAAATTAGAATGATTTAAAAATAGTAAAAAAGACACCTTCTAAGTAAAACTCATTTGTCTCATTAATATGCTATTTTTTTAAGCACCATTTTATTATTATTTCAGAAACAACTTTCAGCTCTAAAAGAATAACACGTTGATGATTTTAATATTAGCATATAGAAAAACATAATAACAACATAATGATACTACATTATCATGGGAAACTACTTGTAAGTGTTATTAAACCTTTCTCAGTTGGTCATTTTTGAAAACTTCCAACCTGAATTCTTGTATAAACCCAACTTTAAAATAAATCATATAAGAGTTAATTTGATATGATTTGGTTGACTTGATGGGTTTAAAGACAATCTAAAAAACCAATTAAAGCATGACTTTATTTTAAAAAAATCAAGATAATATTTTTTTTAATATTGAGATGATGAGATATCGGGTCAACTTAGGTTTCAAAAGAATTTCTCACGCAAGTGGAGATACAATCCCTGAAGGCTATCTAATCTTGAGCAACACATCATGGGATGTGTCAACCTCTTTTTATTCAAGATGCATTTCTTTCTTGAAAATTATTAGAGGTAACTTGATATAAGAGTTTTTTGAGAAAATAAATATTTTTCTTAGTTACTTTTATTTCTTTCTTTTTAGTTTTGTAATTTAAATTTTTTAATTAATTATTATTAGGATTTTCTAGTTTTTTTATTTAAAGGGAATAACTGTTATATTTTCCTATTTAGTATTAAAATGTTTTTTTTACTCTTTATATATATATATATATATATATATATATATAAAGATTTGAATAATAAAAATTGAATGTTTTAAGCATCTCCTCATAGTTATAGTGTTTTTGGTCTTTCAGGGTTTTGACTTTTAACATATCTTGTTATCCTTCACTCCCATCTGCATTAATTGGTATTAAAACCCAATAATTTCTAATAATTTTGGTTGGAGGTCATAGAGCGCGTGTACCAAACCTTAACTATTCCTATTCCTAATAGTTAATTAGTGTGTGTTATTAAATAACTATATATCGAAGAGATTGTAGAACAAAATGTTATTATGTTAGAATGAATGAAGAGATTTCTCCTTAGAAAATAAACATTTAGAAACTAATGTGTTATTTCTATCTACATCAATTAATGTTATTGAAAATATTGGTGATGAGACCTATAATAGGATGAATTGTATAAAGGTATTATGATAGGGATCTATGATGGGGTGACTCGCATAAACATGTTGTGTTAGGGATCAATAATTGAAAACCCACACAAAGTTTGTAACACCTCACCGCACTAGCAAGATATTGTCCACTATGGCTATGGGGCCTCACAGATTTGTTCTTGGTAGCCACTTGTGGCTTTAAAACGTGTCTTACTAGCCAATGTGAGTATGTTTTTATAAGGCCTTCTCCCAGGTCCTTACTCACTAATGTGGAATATTACAATCAATCCCCCTTAAGAAGCCTGACAACCTCGTTGGCATCATTGAACAACTAGTGAGCTGGGTTTTGATGTCAAATGTAAGGCTCGGCCCATCTCCCTTGTAGAATATTATTCACTATGGCTCAATCCAACCCAGCTTCCACGCTTCATGGTTTTGTTCCTAACAGCCCACAGACCCCAAAACACATCCTACAAGATTAGGTATCAACTGCTTTAATATGCCCTGGCTCTAGACACTCTTCTTTTGATGTGGGATGTTACAAAGTTGTTACGGATCTATGATGGGATGACCTATACATAAAAAAAATGTTTATGGTGAAGGATTGAGTGAAAAATAAAAAAACTAACAAAACTAAAATTTATATTCTCTTTAAATTATAAACCAAACTGAACTAACCAACTAGTTCAAATTGATAATTTCATGTCGATTTGGTTCATGTTTTTTCCTTTCAAAATTAGTTGGACTTGTTTCAATTCAATTAGGTTTTGGCTTTTTTAGCTTATTCTATGTTTTTATACACTTACCTAAATGTGTTTTGATTTGTCTTTTCCTTTATTTGTTATGGACCTAAACTATGACTTTTTTTATCTTAATTTTTATTTGTTATGAGCCTAGCTTGTCCAATCTCTTTTTCTTTCTTTTTATGGTGGTAATTACTCGTCAATGATAGAAAAATCTAAAGACTTCATTAAATGTATAACAAAGCTTAATTAAGGACTTTGTTGAATTTTTTTTAAATAAAGATTGAATAGAACCTTAACCATCTTCTTTAACCTAATCTTGCTACCAATATTGCAATTGAAATGGAAAAAAGTTGCAAGTCAAAGAATTTACATAAGGCGTCTACAAAGCAAGGAATTTCATAATATGAATCCATGTTATAAGTTTTTTTTTATAATACGAATTGCAAAGGTTGTTATTTCTTTTTTTTAATTATTCTTTTAATAGATTGTTATTATAAGAGAAACGGGGGGATACCTTGTGAAAAAATATTAATATAACAACTTCAAAATCAATAATGTCATAAAATTCATTCATTTTCCTAACAATACCAAATTGCAAAGTTCTGATTCTATAGTTAAGTGAATGCTTACCTTTGCATAAATGTATAAAAATCAAAATTAACCTAAAACCAAATATTCAATAACTACATTAAATAAAAATAAATCATTGCTCAACATTACCTTGTCTTTTTTCTTTGTTATAAACAACACAAATGAACAATAAAACCTCAATAATAAATATCAAACAGTGGGAAACCATGAACCTAACAAAGCCAAAATAACAATAAAATACTGATTTAACTTGTTCAAAAATTTATGGAAGTAAAAAATAGTGGCACTCATGCACACTCTTAAACACACACAAAACCAGAAAACACAAAAAACAAATAATCCCAAGTTCAAAGTTTTATTCATCTAATAATTAAAGTATACAAGGGTTAAAACTCTCTCCTTTTTTTCTTTTTCCTTTTTCTTCTCAACCAAGCACATCTTTACAATAGTAACCAAAACAAATCATAAAAGCAACAAACATAATTATTTGAAAATATAGATTCATCATAAAATTTAGATAAACTCTCATGATTTTTCATGAAGAACATCACACCTTTCCACCACTATTTTCAATAGCCATGGTGAAACACACATCCTCATCAAATTTTAATGTAGTGAGTTCCTGCATAAATTGAGTCAATAGTAAGAAAATATTTTCATGGAAAAGTAAAAAGATGAAAAACAAATTCATCAAAGAGAATGAAACAAACCAAACAAATCAATATTTCCAAGCAAACCATAAATAAACAATTAAAATCAAACTGGAAAAATAAAAACTTAAAAAGAAAACAAATATAAGAGTGTGCAACTTCAGAGAACCTGCAAGGGGAATGAAAAAAATATATCAACATCAACAAATAAAAAAAAATAGAGATAAATCAACCGCGTCAAAAACTCATTGAATAAGATGGAAAGAAAGAGCATGTCTTGTTTATATAGAGAGGGAAAGGAAAAAAAATAAAACAAAAATTGGTCTTATTAATCACAGAGAGACGAGGGAAGATAAAAAGTGTTTGTTAGGAGATGGTGGTTGAGGGTGTGTCTTGGTTAAAATTTCTAGGTTCGGTTTTCATTTTATACTTGCTAGGTATTTATATTTGGGTTGAACCAATTCAATTCGGTCTAATTTTTTTAGTTTTAGACTTATAAAATCAAAATTGAACCAAAACCAATGTTTTTGGGTTTTCTAATTGATTTATTCAGTTTCTTTCCTAGTTTAATTTGTTATGTTATTCTTTTTGTTTTTTTAGTTTATTTAGTTATTCGGTTTTTTTTCTTACCTCGAGGGGAGAACAATTTCTTACCAAGGCCTCAACCCAGGGAAAAGTCCTTTCCAATCCGAGGAGACTGATGCAAGAGCTTTTTGGAAAAAATAAATATTTTCCTTGGTTGTTTTTATCTCTTGCCTTTTATTTTAGGATTTTTTTTATTTTTTTATAATGTATTATTAGGCTTTTCTAGTTTTTCTATTTGAAGGGAATAATTTTCCTATTTAATATATAAAAGGGTTGTAATAATCTTTTGACAAGCAAGACTTAGATGAATACAAATTGAATATTTTGGGTTATTTTCATAGTTGTAGTATTCTTGGCTTTCAGGTGATTTTTCATTGCCTATTTTACTGCGAGAAGAATTCAATTATGGAGAGTATATAGACATTTCTATAAAAAATAATTTTAAACCTCATTAATAAGGGTTTCAGTGGTAATGAGTTTGAGAAAACTTTCCTTGTTGAACATTTCTTCGTTAAACCTTTAGAGATACATTTTAATGCTCTCATATTCTCCTTGTGTGATGATAAAGAGCTTAACTATATTTTTATTAGCTAGCATACTTATGTTGAAGAAGGATATTAGTTTGGCACTAAAATCATAAGAGCTAAAAATATAATAAAACTCTATGTTATGTTATTACACCCAAGCAAATCCATGAAATGTTATTGGAAGGACTTTGCACAAAGTGTTTTTATCTTATGTTACAAGCTTTAAGATGATCCATTTATTTTGTATGTGTTATATTGGATCAATAGGTCCATTGTAATTGTCTTAGTTAACTTTTATGAACACATGATCTTTAAAGAGATGAGTGTGTAACACTTAATGATAAAGTATAAAACATCCTACTTGATAGGAACAATGTTCATTCCTAGGAGCTTATGTAGTTATCAATCTTATTTTTTGTATGGGTTTTTTCTTTATTACGAGGAGTGTACTAGAGAGATTTGAAGGGAGATTGATTGCAATACATACTCTTATTGCTAAGATTTGCCAATGAATGTTATTCATAACAGGAACAACTCTTTTAAAAGGGTTGGAGCATGAGTGTTCTTGTGCTTACTTGCATGTCATTCTTCCATGTTTATTTAAGGAACGAGAGTTGTCTCTATGCATTCATTGGTGCATGTGATGGATCTAGGTGTTGTATTTTCTATTAAGAAAATGGAATAATGCAAAGCTATTATTATATAACTGGAATAATATTATTGAGCACCTTCATTTCATAGAGAGTTGGTGAGAATTTAAAGGAGCTCGAGTACATGTTATAGAGATGTTAGTTACTCCCTCATATCTTGAAGTTTTTAAGTCATTAGATATAAAAATACTTTTTTGGATGAGGTGTGAAATGAAAATGAATTAGCTTTTATTCATTCATGTTCCCATAAAAAACATCATTGATGAAGTCATCAGAAATTTAAATTAGAGGTAGGCTTTTTCGTTACTATTTAATGGGCTAAAGAGTTGATTGAACTTGGTCACTAATTGTCGGCTAACAAGGTAATTGGACTTGACTAGTGGTTAATGAGTTATCAATATAAATGGACTTGGATGTTAGTAAATGATCTAATAAGCTGATTAGACTGAGTCATTCTATACCTTTTTAAGAAAATACCTTGATGGAACTCTTTCCATCAACATGAATCTTTTATCACCAAAGATCGATCTTTTTAGTGATTGGAATGTGACTGATTGATCATTTTCTTTGTTATCTCCTGTTTTTCAATAACTCTCTCTCTCTCTCACTCACATACTAAAATGTAAAACAAATGAAATTTAGTATTAAAATCTAAAACTCTAAAAAAGATAAAATAAAAAAAAAGATTAATATGTAGTTTTTCACATCCATATACAATAAAGATGAAGAAAAAGGATGTGGTTTTTTCCTATATTAAATTTGATCTCTCTTATTTTAATTTTATAAATTGATAAAATCAAATTCTATTTTGAAAAATATAGCATCAATTTAATGTTAAGGCATTTTTTGACATCATGACCATGGTATAGCACGTGAACCAAAGTAAATTAATAGGTTTAAACTTGTATGGTCGTGATGTGAAATGATAAAATTGAAAAAATAATGACTGGAATGAATAATTTCTTAAGTATAAAAAAGAAAACTGAAATCAGATGTATTGCAACAGTCCATCATACATTGAGTGTGGCATCATGGTGAAAGAAATAGTATTTTATCATCCTTCTTTAGTTTATTTTACTAGTTATGTGACATATGTTCTATCATGGGTCAAATACTTTTATCTCTTATTAAAAAAATTATATATGCTAGTTTTTTAATGTATTTTCGTAGCAATTTTTTTTAAAAGAGCAAAACAAAAAATTGATGCATCTTTAATCAAATCAATCAAGAACTATGTGTGCTCATAAATGTTTTTTTTAAATCATTAATTCTTAGTAAAAATAAAATAGACAAATTAAGAGACAAATATAAGGAAAATATATTATGCAAGGTTTTGCATATTAGAAAAATTATTTGATTTTTTTATTTTATTTTAAAGAATAAATCTAGTATATGTGTGTGCGCACGCGCTCGCATAAAGAAATCACTTCAAAAATTAAACACGCACAAAATAATTTTAAAAATAATCTTTATTCCAAAAAGGTTAAATAAGCAAAATAAAACAAAACATGGATGAGCAATATTAGTTGAAACATAAATTTAAAAATTATTTTTAAAAAGATATATTAAAAATAGGTATTAATAAAAAATTGAAATTATAAAAAATAATAACTCTAGGGTTGTAACTTAACTTGTCAAACCTGTGATCTAATTCATAGACTTAAATAGGTTAAATAATTTTTTTCTCTTACACACACACACACACACACATTTATTGAAAAAAAATAAAAATATAAAAAATAATCATAATTTAAATATAAACAAAATAAAAGATATACAAGGTTTTAAATCTTAATATAAATAAAAATAATAATTTTGGAAAAAACAATTAAAAAAGGCATTGATTTTATTAAAAGCAAAAAGAAAAAGGCATACGAGCACGATTGGGCCTCTTCGTTAGCGCTCACGTGTATGGGCCCTTTTTTATGTTGCATCTGGTCATTTTATTTTTTTTAAAAAAAAAAATTGAATGACACATCACCTAATTTTTTAAAAATTCGGCCACTATAATGGCGAGAAAATCAAGCCAGAAGGTTTTTTGACTTAAAAATTTATTTTCAATCCTTTTTTACCTAAAACATCCTAAGAATTGTGATAAATCTATTCATAAGCTCTAAAACCCTAAATAACCATTTCAAAACCCAAAATCTTCACAACCTTATATTTGTTTAGACAATTTCAAGATAAAAGTCACCTAATATAAACTCATTTCATCAAATGTAATCATTTGATATCAATATCGATTGTTTAGATGGCCTATATTGGTATTAACGATATTAACTCTTTTTGTGCTGGAATCTGGGGACATTTCTATAATATCCCGTATTGGCAGGTATGGAATTGGTAACCGACCTTATTAACAGTGCTGGTTGTTGACTTGTCAGACGTGTTTTAGAGCCATGCGTGACTGATTAGTACTTAAAAATGCATTTTTATCATGGTTTTATATCATCATTTTGTACTTGAAGTATCAATAACTACTTAACTAAAGCATGTTTTATAATAATATATCTAATAATATAAGATACCTTTAATTTATAGTAAATGTTTATTTTAAATGCA